>NW_027281291.1:122500-397500 GCF_046629955.1 Centroberyx affinis
CCAACTGAGGACTCCCAGCACTAAATAGAACCATTGGTACAGCAGGGTTCGCTACAAAGGCCCGGCAGAGTGTCCTATATAAAGGAACACAATACCAACAGCTTGTTCTGTCTGAGAGACCACGCTCTGAGGACGACACGCAATAGTCTGGGCCTACGGTGGGGGTGGGTGGAGGGGGGTGTTACAGAGAGACAGGCAGAAAAAGAAAGTAAGAATGAATGAATGAATGAACGAAAGAAGACAAGGGAGAGAAAAAGACTTCACGGGTCTAATCTATTTGTGGTGCTGAGACAGAGCAGTGTGTGCTCAGCTCTTTTGGTCAGAGTGCCTGTGGGCTGAATGAACAAGACGCTACACAGATTAACATGAATGAGGACAAATACAACCCCAGTGCTGCCAAGGCAGGAATTAGCCAGGCAAAATTTGGTCAAGATTTATTCCTAACTAAGACCATGCATGTGACTTTTTGACAGAGGTTTGGCTTAATTTCAAATATGGAAAATATCATGCATAGATGAAGACAGATCAACCCAGTTAGTTCAAGGAATAGGCAATGAATTTCATAGTGTTTTCCACAATAATTATATTGTGCTATTGTATATGATGAGAAATATCAACTACTAGTGTTTATTTAGTCATAATAGATAGTAAAACTACACTGATGGTCAAAGGATGCTGAATGGAGATTTATGAGCAGCCAAGTATTCAAGGGAATGCACCCAAAGATTACACCCACCTCTTGCTCTTGGCTTTCAGAGTACACACTCCTGATATATGTCACTGGTACCAGTGACATATACAGTGTACAGTATATAGGAGGGTGGGAACACTTTATACCCACTCCTCCTCAACAATGTGCCCTCCTCCAGTTTACAGCAGTGTTCTTGAAGCTTGCTGCAACTGTTACCTCCTCTCTAACTCAACACTGACTCACTTGCATTCAATCAATAAACCAGGGAATAGAATAGAATAGAATAGAATAGAATAGAATAGAATAGAATAGAATAGAATAGAATAGAATAGAATGCAACATATGGTCGTTGTTGTTATGTTACCCTATTAGTGTGAAGCAGGGTGTTGTGAAGGGGAAAGAGTGCTCACTGTTCAGTCAACCTAACATGTGTAACTGAAACAGACAAAATATTATACAGCAGAACCCCTCCCACCCAAAAAAAAAATTTTTTCAAGAAGATGTACCCATAGAGCCACAAAAATTCACTTTGTAGCCCAAGTGTTTTATCAGGAGAGCTGACTAGCCCTATGACCTTTGACCTGGCCTAGAGGTCAAACCCAGGGGTTATGAGGGGTCAGACCAGGAAGCACAAAGCTCTAACAGTCCTCACACACACACACACTCTTTTCCTGTTTCCCCAAAGTCGCCCTTTCATCAGTAGCATAGAGGAGTGGGGGCCAAAAGAGATGGAGGTAGAGAAAGAGAACGGCAGTGTGTGTGTGTGTACGCGTGTGTGTGTGTGTGTGTGTGTGTGTGTGTCAGAGAGGGAGGGAGGGAGGGCGGCCCAATAAATATATTATGCATCAGCCAGGTGTGCTGAGGGGCACTGCTAATTGCCCCCACCACTAATGTTTAATGTACAGAACGGGATGGAGGGAGGGAAGGATGGAAGGGAGGAAAGAAGGGGGGGAGTGAAGGGGGAGAAATGCAGCAAGCTGGATGAGAGGGCAGTAGGGAAGGAGGCTAGGTGAGGGGAGAAGGAAAGGAGGATGTGGGGGAGAGAAAGAGGCCAGAAAAGAGATGAAGGGTGAAAGTGAAAAAGAGAGAGCAATGTAGGAGGAGGTAGAGATGGAGAGGAGCGGTGATATGAGAGAAGAAAGGAGAGAAGATGTATGGAAAGAAAAAGAGACTTCAACTTGGGTCGGGCAACTTCAGCCGTGGAGTTCATCCCAGGTCCAAACTGGATACCCCACGTTTTTATTAGATTTTATTTGACTTGACTCTTGTTTTTACTTTTGACATAGTGGTTCATTTTTCTCCAGCCATTTTCACTGGTACCTGAATACTAGCATATGGGCAATGGATGTTGTAACCAGAACGTAATGAAACAAAGATAATCAACAGCTGAAGATATGCTCTGACTGCTCCATGAGCAAGGTTGGCTTTAAGGAATTAATCGGTCATGGTTGTCGGCTTACTCAACCCAAGAAGAATCATGGAATCATTTATGAAAAACAAATAACGAAAAATATACAACATCAACAATTAGCTTCATCCATATAAATTAGTGTGCTGATATAGGCGCCATATGAAATAAAATGTACATTCCTGCATTCTTATCAGCTCTATCCAACATAAAATGTAAGTGGTCATGCTCCTAGTAGATCCATCTTTAACATGTAAATCCACACATTCCTATTAGTTCTTTCCAACAGAATATACAAATTTCTGCACTCCTATGTAATCACCTATGTGTCAGTTTGTCAAGAGTCACCCAGTGCATTTTTGAAATAACAATGGATTTCGGATAGGCTGAAGATTTTCTTTCAATTAAACATGAAACAAAAGAAAATAATTAAAATGTTATGCAGCCTATAAGCTATATCCAAGATAATAGGCACCACAGGACACAGCACTTAATCGAACACCCCAAACTAGAAATACTGACTGACACTGGAGGCGAACATTATAATACTCAGTGCTGAGCAGAGAAACAAGTGTAATCTCACTCACACACACACACACACACACACACACACACACACACACACACACAGAGCCATGCAGGAAACTTAGAAGGGTCCATGTCCTCTGGGACTGTCTAGTGGTGGGGGGATACGGACTTGGCAGGCTACGTCTAGTGAGTGTGTGTGTGTATGTGTGTGTATATTCACACCAGCATCATCTTTCTCTTCTTAAAAGCTGAGTCTCAGAGCATGCTCATAGCTCAGCTGGACTATGAGTGACTGTGTGTGAGTGTGAGTGTGTGTGTGTGTGTGTGTGTGTGTGTGTGTGTGTGTGTGTGTGTGTGTGTGTGTGTGAGTGAGTGAGTGAGTGAGTGACTGCGTGTGTGTGTGTCTCCAGAGTGATGGGTGTGTGTTAAGGTCCAGTGAGTTTCTAGCTGATAAACGAGGCTAGCTAAGCCGCTACAATGGCACAGTCCTGGCCCATGACGCCCTGTTCACACACACACACACACACACACACACACACACACATCAGGCTGGCCACTGATAAGGAGTTGTCGCTGGCATACACACACCTCGCCGAGGGAGCTCACCCTTTCTGGGCACACAGATGAGTTTACACGCACGCACACACACACAAACTCGCACACACACACTCATTCCCACAGAGGTGCATACTTGGAATAAAAACCCAACCAAACCCACCAAACGATGACGTTCTCCCATCCATGATTTTGGATACAACCAAAATTTCATTGTTCATTTTGGTGAAGGAATATTTCTGGATTTATTATCAACTCAAACCACTAAATATATCATTGACTACACTATTCTACCTGTGGGTTTTCCACAGGGTTTAGTTGGTAGAGGAGTTGGTTTCACATAGACACAAGACATAATGAATATTTCAGAAAAAAAAAGGAACCTCAGGTGAAACGTCTGAGAGTTTACCAGCCAATGACAACGATATCAATCAGTTTGACTGCCATTCTACTCAGTTCTATTCTTCTCTGAGTCTTCAAGAGTGCAGTAAATCGGTTCTAATTGAGCGCAGACCAACGTGAGTCCCATTACATGCAAGGCCTTGTACTGCTGGGCTCCACCAATCACCAATTATATTAGCTTGTTTTGTCCTATTAAAAACACAACTACGAAAAACTCAAATCCACCCCCTGCTGAGGAGTCAATGGAATTTGTAACAAAGCTCTCTGAGAAAGCCATTTAATGGTTCAGCAAGCCTTAATGCAAAGCCAATACAAGCTTTTATACGGGGGTAACTCAATGTGGCTCTATGTACACTGATTGCAGTATTGAGAAGAAAACAAAAAGATAAATCTAAAGTGCTGGCCACACTTACACACTAGATATACCAACAAAAACACACACACGCTCTTCAAGTAATCCAAGCCACATGTGTAGTGGCTCTGAGGTTTATAAGAGCCAGTCGCCCTATGAAAGTATCTGTGCTCTGCCAAAGGGTGACAATAAAACTACTCTAATGGCAACGCCAGATGGGGAGAGAGAGGTAGAAAGACACAGAGAAAGAGAGAGACAGGAGAGTGAGAGAAGGGAGAGCGGGAGACAGAGAGAGAGAGAGAGAGAGAGAGTGAGAGAGATAACTGGGATTAACTGTACTATACATACAGATGTGGAAACACACAGAGTACACAATCTCTCACACAGATGTGCACAACAGGGATGCACCAATACCGATACTGTTGTGAGATATTGGGATGATACCAGGCTAAAAAAATTAGATCAACGCAGGAGAATTACTCCTAAACAACTTATAGGGGATTCTAATTAGCTTTCCATCAAAGGGCGCCAAAATTGCGGCACCCACCATTTTATAATAAAAGTTATTACACATCTTCCTCTAAAAAAATAAAATTTTCAGGCACAGACTGTAGCTCATTACTTGTGTTAACAGAGCGTGGACAAAATAACAGAAACACCACATGAACTTTAAGGACTTTAACTTTGAAGTAACTGAATCAGAATTATAAAGGCTATACAGGCGCACCATATTAAGTTGAAAGCCAATTTGCAGTATATGTCAGCATTAAAAGAAGTCAGACAATCCCTTTTACATGCCAGTTTTCAAAGCAACATGAGACAACTAACAGAGATGCAAAGAGGCCAAACAGTCGGTGTTCAAATTGCAGGTGCATCAGTCACAAAAACTGCAATTTAATGTGGCTAGGGGAAAAGACTTGAAAATCAAGACAACATATGTCAAACACAGACAAATTGCGTGAGCAGAGCAAAGAGAACAGTGGTTGCAATTTGACCGACAGGGATTGAGGAACACTTTGATGAGTCATCGCTCACCCTTTTACCATAAATGCCAAAAGATGTCTACAATACCTGTAACCAACTGTTAAACTGTAGTGGTATGGGCAGCCATCTCGTTATTAGTTCTGATAATTGCTTTATGATTGCTCTTAAAAAATAAAAAAATCCAGTCCATACATGCCATAGATACCAACCATATGACTACAATCATAAAGGCAAAAGACATACCACGCTACATACATCATTTCAGATGGAGACAAGCAAAGAGTTCTCAATTATTTCCACTGAAATCTGCTTACATGTGAGAATTTGTACACAAACTGGTGGAAGGTGGTGTAAAACGAGGGGAAAACGATTGTGGGGGAAGAAGGGAGGGGTGTAGGTAGAGAGAGAGCCAGAAAAAGAGAGAGAGAGAGACAGCAAGAGATAGAGAAAGGAGGAGATCGAGTGGAAATGATGCCATTAGCCCGGAAGATCTCGGCTCAACGCTCTCCAGACAGCGAACCCAACCCACCTCTCTCTCTCTCTCTCTCTCTCTCTCTCTCTCTCTCTCTCTCTCCTCCCTCCCTCCCTCTCTAGGTCAAAGGGCTCATTTGGCTCCATTGACTATAAACAACACTCTAAACGAACCAAATAAACGCTAAAAAGTAAGTGCTCTCTCTTTTTTCCCCCCTCTCTCCCTCCCTCCTCTCCTCCGTCTCGATCCCTGTCATGTGCGCTCAACTCCCGCTTAATGTCCTGCAAATGAAGCGGATTTATTAATGTGTAATTAAGTAATAATCATCACTACATAATGCATGAGAGACTCGAGGGGCCGAGAGCTGAGAGAGGGAGAGAGAGAGAGGGAAAGAGAGAGAGAGAGAGATAGTGAGGCTGCCGGAGCGGACAGAGAAGGAGAGCTTTGCCGCCTCGCCTCGCTAAAGACACACATTAAAAACGGATTAATCCGCTGAAATAATATTTTGATAAGAGAAGAGCCGCGCTCTCTTATTTTTTCCTCCCTCCCACCCCTCCTCTTCTCTCACCCCTAGTTACACAGCCCATCATTGTACCATTAGCCTGAGTTCAATTAACTGACTGCAATTAGTCAAGTCCCCCACTGTTAACGAGGCCTAATCTGTAAAGGCTAGACTGGTCAAATAAATCCATCAGAGGAATTTACTGGTGGTGGTGGAAAAAGAAAGACTAATAATATAAAGATGAATACTGCTTGCTTTGATCGGAAATTTTGCTATAGTGCATGTCATTTGATTAAACACTTAGATTAGACATTTGATTAGGTACATATCGCTGAAGTAGTGGTAGGCCATATGGACAAAACATATCACAATATTTTCCAATATTGTCAAAATCACAAGATGGATCACGATCATTTTCATTTTGCTTTTCTAAAGCAGGGCACAAGTTTCTGAAAAGCACAACTCAAATGGTAACAGTAGAGTACTCCATTTGTTGCCTTTAGAGAAAGTATATGCCAACAATTTGAGTTTATTAAAAAGAATAACTTAACAAGGATTACCAGACCCAGTCAGCAGGTTTACAGAAGTATTTTAATTATAGTTTCAAAAAGTAAATAAGGACTGCACAATGTTACGCATGACATCAATCGTAACAATTATTACTCTGAAGTACAAATATACCTTAAATTGCTTTGTGGCAAAACATTGTAATTATATCTTTAACCTAGCCTGCCATTGCACCATTTTAAGTACAACTGTGGAATAGTGGTTACATAAAACAATTTGCAAAAATGTTGACAAAGGCTCAACCATTGTGAGCAATCTATTAAACCTTAATTTTCATCTGTTTAATAATCAGAACAATCCTTCGCCAGGTAAAACATTACAGCATTTCTTACCTCTTGCAAATGTTTGCTTTTCTTTTCACATAGAGTGCTTCTCTGAAATGACTTGGCTAGCACTGTTTTATGTTGCCTTCAAATGCTTCCTTTTCTGAGATTGGAAAAGAAATACCTTTTCCATAAGCTCCCTCCCTCCCTATCCATAAGATCGCAAGTTGTAAAAATGTGTTGTACTTTCTGGTGGAAATAAAAACTAAACGGACCCTGTAACAAAAGTGGTTTTTGTTTGCGGTAGTTTTATTTTACAAATCATGCGGCACAAAGCTACTCTGTGCTTCAGCGGCAGAATGAAGAGATAAAAATGTGCGTTATGTAACTGATGCTTTAATTAATTTATTAAAAACAAAAGTGCATGACAACTAGAAGTTCGACAAAGAGTGTAAATAATATTACGTAGCCTAATTATTTACATAGAATGACAAACAACATATAATAATGCATTACTTTTACCATCAGTTGTTGACACTCTATGCTCTCCGCCCCCTGAACGTCACATCCCGACTTTCCCAGTCATATTCACAACATTGTTGGATTGTTTTGCGCTCAACTCATAATTATGATATTTCAGACAGCACCTGAAGGCAGCATAAGTCTGTCCCTTTGGCAAGCAAAACATTAAGCCAGGAAATTTTAAGCTTTTAGGTTAGTACGATATTTACGCAGTGATTTGGGTGAAAGGTTGGGTGAAAGCAGTGAATGTCAACTGCAATAGCTAAAATTATGAATGGAAATTATGTGCAGGTCGTACGCCCGTATGTCCACAATCTACCTGATAAGGCATATCATGATAAAATTTTTACCAATGACAATGCAAGATCGTCATATCACCCATTCCTACTATGAAGTTCACGTTATGAGAGGAATATGATCCTTTCCGTATTCTAGGCCAAAGCCTCTTCAGTCTGTTCAGACCTAACACAGGAGATGGGTGAGCAGGGACTTTGTGCTGTTTTGTTGTTGTGTTGGCATGCCTGGCTTGTCAGTAAGTCAGTAAGCCAGCCAGCCAGTCAGAGTTGGGTGAGCAGGTGAAAGACAGAGGAACATGAAAACACAGATAATCCCCTAGCGATGCTCACCTCGTCCTGGCCTCCATCCCTCCCTCCCTCCTTCCCTCCCTCCCTCCCTCTGCCCGCTCGCCTGCTGTGTGCCACTCCGCTGCCCTAGCCACCTCTCCTCTCTCTACCCTTTGCCCTTCTCCCCCCCTTTCTCCTTCTCCATCTCTATCTCTCTCTCCTCTATCCCCTTCTCCTTCTTCACCCAATGCCAGGCCTTGCCAAGCTGTCAGTGGGGCAAGGTGTGAAGGGGAGATAGCAACACGGGTGCGCACACACACGCACACACTCAAACACACACACTCACACAAAAACACATGGTAGTTATGCAAGCTAGACTAGGCTATCTGGGGCTGTGGTACCTTTGCTGCACACACACACACGTGCACACACACACACACACACACAGTGGTAGTTGTTCGCCTCAGCTTTGCTCCGCTCTGCTTCGCTTGGCTGCCTGACTAAAGCTAAGCTCTGGTTATCCAGGCTGCTGAGACCAGGCTGCCTTGCTGACACACACTCATACTCACAGACACACACGGTGTGTGTAGACATACACAATGCATGCATGCCCATGATGAAACACAAATATAAGAATGTAGATCTTGCAGGCATAAGCATGTACACACACACACACTGACAGAGCAATGACAGAGGCAGAGCGGTAGAAGACAGTCTCACTGGTCCACAGCTGCTGGTTTGCACATTGACAAACTGCACCAAGCATCTGTAACACTACAGCAGGGGGCAACTACAACCACATTCAACCACATCTTAGACATACTGTTTCTTAAACGGAAATCAACTACATATTTTGTAGCATACCACTCTACTGAAAACACAGTCTAAGCTATGGCCAGCCATCACCTTGTTCAAATTTAACAAGGGCGATGGTGGGGAGCTTAAGTATTGTTTTCTCTCTATTTCACCTGCACAGGCACATAGAACGATGTTGTTGTCAGCATGATGTAAGACATATAACCAGCGTAGCTTGTCACACAGGGAGAAACACGGAGATAAGAGGTACATGTCCATTCACGGTCCTGTTAGATGAGCACAAATCAGCAAATACTGGCATTACTAATTTATCAACCCATCTGTAGAATAGACATGTTGCCACTGTCTACATATATCAACATATGGCAAAAGGTCAGATTCAGTCAGAGTCTAACCCATGACCACACAAGTACAAGGTATGTGTCTTAGCCCCGTCTCAAGGATTCTTGACAGATTGAATAAAAGAAGGGGAGATGCACGCTAGAACTTGTTAAAATTCGGGCCATTCCCTTTCAGTGGCCCTCAAATTACCCCTTCACAAGGACACAATGTTCATTCAGTGTGTCTTGTATCGTTATCGGCTGCAACGGCTTTTTCTATTGACAGCACTTGTGAGGAGCTTGTTCAATGTCAAGTCGAATTCCTTGTACTTGTAAATAAAGATGGGCTGTGTTTCTCAACTGAAACCAAAACCGCTAGCCTTAGATTCCTAAAGAGAGTGAGAGCTTGGCTGTGGCGTCTCTCACACAAATATATTTACACTCGGACTCAAATTCAAATCACATTTCCCTCTCTACAACAGCCTTGTTGGCCTGTATCGGACTGTGATGATGTGGTTTTAATCCAGCTCTTGCCTCACTGACGAACAATTAATTCTCCAACTTGTGTAAATCCAGTTTTTCCCAATACATATCCCATCACCATATCAGACATGCCCACCACAAACAGATTCTCCAAACTGACAAATAACACATACTGCCAGTGTTTCTCGTGTAGCATGAACACGGCCTTTTCCACCACTGACAACGAATCCCACCCCAGCTCACAAGTCACAGGCTTAGCCACAGAACCTGTGGGAAAAGCCGAAATCATCCTATGAAAATCATGCTGCTAATCAAACTAATCTCCCGGTTTGAATCATTATCAGAAAGCTGTTTGTTTCCCAGCTAATCACACAGAGGGAAAGCCTATATGTTGGAGGAAATGGGGGAGGGGGTGGCGATGGTTGTGAGGACCACATGGTCGGCCCGTCTCGTTGCCCATCTGGGTCCCATAAAGGAAACGTGGGGGCCAAGGCCACCACATGCCCACATGCATGATGCCCGCTCAGCCATGCAATGCAATGAATATCTTTTTATGGTAATGGGGGAATAGAGACCTCCTCTAGTAAAAATAATGCTGTTTTTAGAATCAGAATTAAAAAATAAATAAATAAATAAATTCAGACTTTTCTTTAGGCTATTTTGTAGAAAATTAATTCCTCAATCCTGAAATGGGACATGTGTGCCCAACCTTGCAGTGCTGTGTCTTGTTAAGTTAGAGAGAGGGGACCAGGAAATCCTCAGAACAGAATACTAGGCATTTTTAAAGAAGGGAAAATGTCCAATAGAAATATCCTAAACTCTCAGATAAAATACATGCATGTTCAGCCATGCACTGCCAACGCCTCCCTTTGGGTATGGGGGATTACAAACTCTAGAGAGAAAGTGAGGTTTAAAAGTTAAACAAATTTTCAATCATGATTTTTTGTTTTAAAAAAATGCATGATTTAAAGAATAATGCAAGCACCAAGTAACCTGCTTTTCGGGGTCAAACAGTCAAATTTCGTTCCCCAGAAGCAGAGGGCAGTTTATGACAACTGCATTCATCAAAACGTGTGAATAATCCACCATTACAGGGGCTCATTATTATGGTCAAAACAAGTTGAGGGGGTAATTAATTCATTAAAGGAAAAAACACAACCCATGCACTGTCAGAAAAAAAGGTACACCAGTATACCTTTTTGCTAATTGAAAACAATTAGTGGACCAGTAGACCGCAAAATTAAACTGTACCCCTTTTGAACCGTTTTTCTGACAGTGTAATGACCAATTGCAAACAATTAGTGGTCCATTAGCTATACAGCAAAATTCAACTGTAGCCTACCTTTTTTTTTTTGAAATCATTATTGTATCTTTTTTCTGACAGTGTGGAGACTAATTGCAAACAATTAGTGGACCAGTGGACAGTAAAATTTAGCTACCATACTAATTGTTAATGTAGGAGAGAGCTGATTTTTCCTGGTTGTGTTTAATTAAACTAACCACTGTCTGGTTGGCAACCCGTTGAAAAAATAAATAAAATAAAATTCACACAAGGCGCCAGAGTTGGCCATGAAATCTTATTGGTCGTGTTGGCTTCTTAGCCCACTCCTGAGTAAAGTCTCCCGGTCTGTCCGTTCACAGGAGATACAAAATAAACAGTCTCTTACCTTTAACGGAGCGCGGTTTGGCCTGTTTTCGTCTCGACATCTCTGGTCTCAGACTGTTTCTTTCTTTTTTTCTTTTTTAATCTATTCTCTAATTGTTTTGTTCCGTTCCGTGTTTTCAGCTAACCATACAGGCGGACACAGTCGGGTTATCTTTCCTCCTCCTCCACTTCGCTGCTGCTTCTTCGCCTGTTGCAATGCGGCAGCTTGAGTCTCTGTGTGGGAAACGGCAGTTAGTCCAACGACAACAAACCAAACACCGAGAGACAAGCCGGTTGGAAGCGACGCTCGGGTCCTCTGCTGCAATTTCAACTCCAACGGTCGCTCGGCTTCGCGCAACCTGTAGAATAAACGGAACAACTTCCCGTTTATGTCCTCCTTCTTCTTCTCCGTTAGAGCGTGCCGCGACGCCGACAGCCTCTTTTCTTGGTCCTTGACGTTTCCCCGCACGCGCTTTGCCTTCCCCGGTACAGAGCCGCCGTCCGCTTCCGAGTTCCAGCACCGGCGGACCGCGGCGCGAGCTGCCAGCCACGCGCGCGGCAAAACACCTGAGCAGGTCGGCGAGGTAGTGAGGAAAAGTGACAGCAGCACCGTCCGAGTGCGTGGTGGTGCTGCTACAGCGGTACGTGACGGTCCCGGTGATGAGAGGCGATGGAGAAATTCTTTTGAAACGGGCTTGAAATGCGGCTTCTTCCCCGCGCTCCTCGCGTCTTCGTCGGGGCTTTTTTTTGTTGGAGCAGTTTATCGCAACTATTTTCAGTCTGGGGCTTTTTCCTCCCCTTCAGGAAAACGGCACCGACCCGAACCGACCAGCCTCCCGTGTTCCGTCCCGCTATTCTACACTAGGCAGTGGTGGTGGTGGTCTGGTGGCATGGACATAGCGATCTTCCCCCTGCATCTCCACCCCGAGGGGAATACTGTTTTTACTAGCCCCGCTTTCTTTTTGTTAATATTTCCCAATGCCCCACCGGCGGTATTAATATCAGCCTAATATTTCTCCTAGTCTAACCCTTCGCTAGCCTCTGTCTCCCTGCTTTTTCTTTGTCCTGACTCTGGCTACCAGTCTCCCTCCTCCTCCTCTGCTTGCCTCTGCTGGCGGGGCTGCGGCGCAGACACACATAATAAAGCCAAGGCAGGCAGTGCTTGGCTGGAAATGTAGCCGCGTCCCAGCAGGGGGATGTGAGAGAAGGGTCCCGGCGGGGGAGCGCTCTGATCCCGCAGGGAGCAGCTCGGCACAGCCCGGGTTGGCTGAGGCAGAGAGGCAGGAGAGAGGCAGGCAGGGCTGACAGAGAGAGAGAGAGGGGAGAGAGGGGGAGAGTTAGGCAACAGCGCCCAGCTGTGGCCGAGCGGCGCAACTGCAACTGGGACTCGGAGAATACGGATGGAGGGGGACGGAGGGAAAATGTGGAGTTGGATTGAAGTGGAAAGATGGATGAGTATAGCTGTAAAGTTAAAGATGTAATGAGTAAGCTGCCCTATTATAGCACATAATATATCTGTGGAGGTGGGGGTGATAGGGTTGTTGATCAATACCAATGACTCAATGATTTCTGGTTATCAGAAACCAGCCAGTGCCACATTTTCAACTGTTCAACGATAGAGGATGGTGCTACAACCAGGTGATCAGAGTCAAGATTTTTCCTTCTCAAGCCAAAAAAGCAAATGACAAAGCAGTATTTTGCATTGTGATATATTATCTTTTTACTAGACGTCTCTGTCAGATCTCTAATAGCTGGGCTACTCATCTCTTGTGGCTTTATTATTTAGATCAACTACAGGCCACCATAAGCTTTGCCAGAGACCTGTCCATGTTGTTGCAATTCCTTGGTCACTGATAGAGGTCAATAGAAGTCAAAGATTACTTAATTCCCATTTGAAAGCATGGGTGACACCCTAGACTAATTGAGACCAAATTGGACCTTGTCGTTTTAACACTATGAGAGCTAAACCATCAAGCAGAAATTGCCAGAAATGTATTTATAAGTCATATATAAAAAACAAATTCACATCACAGGAGCCTTCAGGACCAATGTTCCCTGTAACCTGTGTGCATTTGGTGATCTAGGCTGCATCTAATAATTTATCACATAATGTCTTGTCAATATTTTGCCATTGCTCCATTTGTCCCCATGTTAAGTCGGTTTCAAAGTTGTGGTGACAAATTATATTAGATGCAGGCATTTTGCCGTACCTTAGGGACATTATGGCCTGACTCATAAGTTTAGTCCCACCCATTCGCCATGCAGACCTGATTTGAAAAGTATTAGTGTATATACAGTAGTCTAGTCCAGGACCTCAGGAGAAGACTTGAGACTGGAAGAGCGACGCAGAGCTCACAGGAAACAATGGAGTGGATTCACCCTGTAACGGTCTGTTCACAAGATTTGCGCACAATATTGGGATGACTTGAGATTTTCTGTCTTGAAATGCTCCCGGTTTCTGGAGGGTTTATTATTTCACTCTGTTCAGTTGCGGCAGATTAATTTCCTTACAGCAGTTTTTGACAGGATTAGTCTAAGCCTATTCATTTAGGCCGAGCAGAACCTATCCGCGCGTAATGGACATTTTCCACAATTTGGATGGAGAACACATGAAATGTCTGTCTTAATATACGGGCGTGCGCGTAGGAGAACACAGACCCTTGTGTTACAGTGATGCGCTATCAAAAGGTTTAAACTCTTTTAATGTCTGCTGAGCCTTTTCTCTCTTCAAAAATGCCCCTGTGCTCTCCATTGCCTTTTTCTATGCTGCATTGGATATGCCACTCCAAGAAAAGCCAGGGTGTTTTTTTTTCTAAACCTTTTTTTTTTCCTCCAAACTTTTTTCACATTAGAGGTCACTTCCTGTCACAGTGAAAATGAACCGTTAGCCTTATAAACATAATTCAATTAGCCACAGAAGTGTGTGTGTGTGTGTGTGTGTGTGTGTGTGTGTGTGTGTGTGTGTGTTTGGGTCTCTTCTTCAAAGCTCCTTTATTTCCAGTAAAGAAAAGGGCGACATGTCTGCGAACAATATGAAGCAGACAAAGAGGAAAAAATGAAAATCACTGGGTGCTTTGTTCTTCGCTCTCTGCTCCAACTGAGCGCTCTCTGACCGCAGCTGAGCTTTTCCATGTTTCTCTCTTTCCCTCTCCCTCTCCCTCTCTCTCTCCCTGGCTTTCCCTCCTCTCCTCTCTCTGGTTGTCATGGATAACTGGGTAACGTGGAGCTCCCCGCGCTGACCAGCAGGACTGCTGCCCTCCGCATATTGAGCCTCCCTGCCCCCCACCCCACCCCGGCCCCCCCACGGAGAGACAGAGCGGCCTTTAAGATTGACCCCCCACCGGGGTTTTTTGGGGGGGCCCCTCTTGTCTCTGTGCCCCTCCCTCGCCTCGCCCCCTCCCTACGCTCCTCTCTCCCTCCGCCTCACCCTCCAGCCTTCACCTCTCTCCCTCCCTATGAAATGAGTGCACGCCAGGAGACCTGCGTGTGCATTTGTGTGTGTGTGTATGTGTGTGTGTGTGTGTGTGTGTGTGTGAGCGTGCGTGCATGGCTCCCCCAGTGTGATTGCCGCTGGCATGGAGGGGCAAAAACCCCCCCGCTCAGTGGTTGGTCCCCCTCAACCCCTGTTCCCCCTCCTCGTTTGTGCCGGTAAATACAAAGAGTGGGAAAAAAGCCCACATTACAAGCTCCTTAAGGGTCAAGGACAGGGCCGGGTTTGAATAGCTTCTAAGAGTCGTATTGTTGAATCACATAGCTAGCGATTACACCCTCTGTCATCTCCGCGCGGATTTGGCTTTTTTATACGCAGAACAAGGGAACATCAAGTCGCAGCTACTGAATAAGTCGGCCAACAGACATGTGGTGGGAATTGATACAGACAGGGCATCAATGGAATAAACCGGGGACAGATGTAGAATTATGGCCCCAAAAATGGGGATTTGGCTTTGAGATTTCATACCTTAACAGCAGTCGATTATACAGTGGAAGGGACTGTGAGAGCATGAAACGGCTCAGATTGTGACCAAGAACATTTAAGGTGCCAGAAGTGGGACTTTTTTGTAAATATATGCTGGGAATAGTTGTGATAAGACTGTCTCATTAGAAACAGTATCTTGCTTCAGTCACAACATGCATGAGTTTCAGTTACTCATCCATATTGTTATGTCTGATGAAGCTACCAGGTCCTAACTAAACTAACTTTTTTTTACCAAACACACTGATTTGATAAAGTCAACAGCTCAGAGACAATAATGAGCAGCTTGGTTCTGGTCGGTTTTATTCAGCACACACACGCTTTGTGAATGAGACATTCTCACTCTTGATAATGTTTGGCTGTGTTACTCTCCCTCACGGACAAACTGGACAGTGATTCCTCTGCTGTTACTGTTTACCCGCCCGTCAGCGAGCATTGAGCAGAACACAATTGAGCGACACGATAGATCAAATCCCTCTCGGCCGCACCTCACTGTGAGCAAGGTCTCGCTCGCTAGGCTAAAGATGAAAATCCCATCGATCTAAGTGTGCGAAAGCCTTTTCATTCACCAACTCTATTTCATTAGGAATGATTGCTACATTTACAGACATCAGGGCTTTGCAATACAGGGTGACGCACACGCGTAAACACACGTGAACACCCATGTTAAACACACAATTACAATCTGAGCGTGCCGAGTGCAGAGTCGGGGTCACACACTGCCGAAAGCTGACTGCAGGGTCTCCCCGTCAATATCAACGTCCGCAAAATTATACACACACAGCGAGAAGAGTAATCCTGGAAAACCGATGCGAAATAGCTCCGTGCATTTACTGAATCACTTCTCACACACACACACACACACAAACTCTCTGCACACTCTCCCTCATAACAGCCTGTCCATCTCCTGCATATCTAGGCCTGGTATTCCTGAGGTGGTGAGGTAGAGCAGTCTATTCTCCAAGCCCTCACAAAGCGCTCCTAAACATCGGTCCATTGTGCTGCTCGCTGCCTGCCACTAGCGACTAGAGTTCATGTTATATTTATGTAGCCTAAAGCACATTCTCTCCCTATCTTCCTTTTTTCTCTCTCTCTCTCTCTCCCTCTCTGTCTCCCCCCCCATCTCTCTCTCTCTCTCTCCCTCTCCCTCTCCCTCTCTCCCTGTCTTCTGTTGTGCTGAACTCTCGCCAGCCCCACTAGGTCTCCCCTCTGCAGACAACAATGTTCCATCTCGCTGCTTTTGCCCTAGATATCGGCTATTTTTATAAGAAATAATTAGACACATAACTGATTTAAATACTGCAAAGCCACACTCTTTTGTCTCCACTTAACGTGAGCTGGGTGCACAATGCCAAAGGTGTAGTGTGTGTGTCTGTGTGTGTGTGTGTGTGTGTGTGTGTGTGTGTGCGCATACATCAGCATGCATCCATGAGACATGTTGAACCTCTGCATTATTTGAATCTTATGTGAATTTTAATTTAATTTGGTGCATTCAAATGAAGCATTCATTGTGTGTGTGTGTGTGTGTGCTGTGTGGGTGGGTGCATGTGGTGTGTGTGTGTGTGTGTAAGCTGCATTCATTATCTGATCCAAAGGTGAGAACTAGGGAAAACATTTGGCCTGGGGGTACATCTTAATAAATATTCAGTACAGAGAGAGGGAAAAGATCAAAATTATTTTTAATATTTGTTTTGAGCAGTTGTTAAGCCCGTTCTCCTATACTCAGTCTCATTTGCCAACTGCAAGGTCTTTGCGGAGATATTAGTGTGTGTGTGTGTGTGTGTGTGTGTGTGTGTGTGTGTGTGCGTGCGTGCGTGCGTGCGTGCGTGTGTGTGTGTGTGTGTGTGGAGGCCGACTGCCACAGGGATCCCAGCTGTCTGAAGTCACTCAGGAAAAGAAAACATGATGGTAATGATGTAGATGATGATGATGATGATGATGATGATGACTATGGTAATTATGATTTTGATGATGACCGTGATTTGATTTTGACGATCGTTATCTTTGAGCTGATCGTTGCTATCGTTTGGATGATGATTATGCTCGTGATCACCATAATTATGATTTTGACGATGATGACGATGACACTGATTATAATGATGATGATGATGATGGTGATGCCATGATGATAAATCTTATGTAGACGAAGGACGTTGGCAAATTGGGGAACGGCTGTTTTAGACGTGATGTTTGTGTTAAAATGGTAGAAGGCCCCTTTGGTTAGTTGGGTAAAAAGGGGTTCAGGGTTGCAGATGAATAAATGAAACTGAGGGCTTCACTTGCATAACCAAGTTCCCTTAATTTGTCTTTGCAGGTCCATTCAGAGTCTATCTGCACATACGCTGCACATTCTGTGGCTCATTGGGATTCATCAACACGTCTGTGGCTGTCACATTCATGCTCAACATATGGCCAAGACAAGACCGGGTTACTTTTAGATTGGTTGTGACAACTTGTGTAGTTTGTGCCACACAAGCATGGAGGTGTCCTCTACACCTGCTGATCAAGAGGCTTTTACAGTAGAATAAACTGAATTTAATAATAATGGAATTCGCTGGTTGCTTTCCCCCCCCCACAGGGAGGTCAAAGGTCAGGGTCAGATACAGAGCAGCAGCCTGCAGCTGGTAGGGATTCAGTGTGTTGCTCTTTGCTAGGGCAGATGTTTGCCAACAAGGGGCTCGAACCCGGTCCTGTGGTTGAAGGACAGCCTCTCTATTTGAAAATGACCTATTAGGCAAATGTAGTAAAATTACAGAAAATTATTTATTTGGTGAAATCATACAAAAATGGTGATACTTCATATTACACTAAAAAGTACAGTTAGCAGTTCTTATGTACTAAATAGATGGGACACGGTCTGAATTCGAGCTGGGGTCAACTCACATGAAACTCAAACAGTTTCACTGTAAAAAGAAAATGCAATTTGTTTGCCTATAGTAAAACATTTATTCTCAGTTATTTTACTAGTGTGGATACAGCAGTCCTCTCATGCCAAAAGGGACAGGGCCTCTGTGCGTTTAATGGATGCTATCAACATATACGGCATACCAAAATTCAAGACAATGCTGTGTCTGGGAAAAAAAAAAAAAAACGAAGCCAGACGGCTGGTTAAACTATTGTTCACTAAAGAGTCTGTTGAATTCACTGGTTCCACGCAAAGGAATTACAAGTCCAATTCTTTGTGTGTGTGACAGAAAAAGAGAGAAAACATACACATACACACACACACGTCCATATTCCTGTGTGTGTATCTCCATCTCTCAGGGTCCTGCCTGCCTCAGTCAGAGTGAAAGGGTTGTGTAATAAGAAAAAAAATACAGTGGCAATGTGACAACACTCCAGCAAAAACCAAAAAGGCTTCTATTTTCTTTCTCTCTTTCTTTCTTCCTGTTCTCCTTTCTCATCGAGCGCTTGGCTCTAACAATGCCGCGTCTCCCCCGACGATCTCTCTCTGCAGGGAACCCACCCCCTTCTTCCTAATTTCCCTCCACCCGTAATAGAAAAGAGCCACGTTAAAGAGCGTCATTAGTGCCAGGCCGTTTTTTTGTTTTCTTAGTCTCGGAAGAAAGAAGAAGTGTTATCTGTGGCGGACAAACTTAACCCAATTAAGATCTGGTGGGGCGCAGGGGCTTGGCTCGGGACTCAGCTGGGGCTGCCAGCCTGCCAGCTAGGCACCCAGCCAGCCAGTCAGCCAACCAGCCAGGCAGCCAGGCATCCAGCCAGCCAGGAAGCCAACCAGCCAGGCATCCAGCCAGCCAATCAGCCAACCAGCCAGCCAGCCAGCCAGCCAGCCAATCAGCCAACCAGCCAGCCAGCCAGCCAGCCAGCCAGTCAGCCAACCAGCCAGGCATCCAGCCAGCCAGTCAGCCAGCCAGCCAGCCAATCGGCCAACCAACCAGCCAGCCAGTCAGTCAGCCAACCAGCCAGGCAGCCAGTCAGCCAACCAGCCAGGAAGCCAACCAGCCAGGAAGCCAACCAGCCAGCCAGCCAGGCACCCAGCAGGCCAGGAAGCCAACCAACCAGCCAGCCAGGTACCCAGCCAAGCACCCAGCCATTCAGCCAACCAGGCAGGCAACCAGCCAGCCACACACTCAGTCAGTCAGCAAGCCAGGCAGCCAACCAGTCAGGCTGGTAACTAGCCAACCAGCCAGCCAACCACCCACTCAGTCAGGTAAACAGCCAGACAGGCAACCAGCCAGCCAGGCAGGCAACCAGCCAGCCACCCACTCAGCCAGGCATCCAGTCAGGCAGGTAACTAGCCAGGCAGGAAACCCACCAAACAGCCCCAACTAGTCAGCCAACCACGCAGGCAACCAGCCACCCACACACTCAGTCAGCCAGCCAACCAGCCACTCAGCCAACCATTCAGCCCAACCAGCCACTCAGCCAACCATTCAGCCCAACCAGCCACTCAGCCAACCAGCCAGGCACCAAGCCAGCCACTCAAGTCAGCCAGCCAGCCAGCCACCGCCCTGTCAGCCAGCCAGCCAGACAACCAGCCGACCAGCCAAGTTTGGGGAGGAAAAAAAGGGCAGAGGGAAAGAGTGACTTTCTCCTCTTTTGTCCCTTGAACTGATTTGTCCTTACAAGTACAGTCAACTCAACAAATACTTAAAAGTAATTGATACTGGATACTGATACTGATATGGAATCCAAAATGTTCCTGCATCAGACCCAGCTTCAAGTGTGATAAAGGTTTCAGGTATGTGTTCTTCGGAGTGTGCTTGATTTATTTTGCTGGACCCTATAACAGCCTGAAAAGTTGAGAAATGACTTGGAAGGAAAGATAAATCCAGCAGTCTGGTGCAAAATGGAGGCTCAGACGGCTGAAGTGAGTCTCATGTGCTGTTTGTTAAACACATGTAAGAGTCATCTGATAACTTCTGTGTCTGTAATGCAGTGGATTCACATGGTGTAGTTTCTCAAATAGAGCATTTGCAATTAACTAAAGGACAAAGGACCTCTTGTCATATGCAAATGTGGATCGAGACTGAGACATCAACATGCACCCCCCCATACAGACAGACACACACACACACACACACACACACTCGAGTCAGCAGCATATTTCAAAATCATCAAACCTTCTTCCCCTGGTGCCACACCTCATACTGATACGCACACACACACACACACACAAACACACACACCCCATGATCCATACACAAGTGCCAGATACACACTCCAACAGCCAAACATGTTGATAATTAGAGCCTTGTTATTGGAAGGTGTTATCACAACAATTAACACCCTAATGCGTGTGTGTGTGTGTGTGTGTGTGTGTGTGTGTGTGTATGTGTGTGTGTGTGTGCAAGCCTTCACGTTATTCAAACGGATGGGTGGTGAGGAGGTGTGCGCATTCCATTAATTCTGCCACACAGCCCTAACACACACACACACACACACACACACACACACGCACACACACACACACACACACACACACACAGCAAGGGTCCGATGTAACAATGAAACAGTTTTCCATTTGATAAAAGTTCCTGTGAATTCTGACACAATGGCAGCAGGAATAGTTGGAGTGATACATTCTGATTGATATCCAGCGGGGAGCAGAGACGAAGAGGAGGTGGGATGTGGGGGGCAAAGGAGATGAGGAACAGAAGGAGGCAGAAGTGCTGGGGAGTGGGAGGCGAGGGGAGAAAGGCGGGGAGCGTAGCCGGACTGTGCCGAAATGGATGGAAGAGGTAAAAGAGGAGGAGGAGGAGGAGGAGGAGGAGGAGACTGTGAGAAAGCAGGAGAGATTTTGAGAGGAGAGGAGGTGGAAGAGGAGACAAGGACAGGAGAGAGGGACGAGGTCACGGGGGGAGGTGGGAAAAAAGGGGGGGCGAGGGGGTGTTGAGATTATTTACAGAGTGGGGAGGTGGAGGAGGGGAAGTGAGGAGGAGGAGAAACGTGGGGAGCACTCCTGTGCATCTTAAATCTACAAGTTTTAACATCCTTGTTTTATCCTTTTTTCAACTTCTCTGTGTATGAATAATGAAAGACACTGTTAGAATAACTAACATTTTGGTTCTTCCAATAAGTGAATCTTCTATTTTCGGACTGGAAGCTTTGTCTGTCTGCCTGGGCGTTCATCATCTGTAAGGAATATTATAATATAAGGAAACCCTTGACAGAGTTAGTGGTGATCATTTGAATTTTCTATCTTGTAGCTTTGCCCAATGCTAACGTTTCACTCAAAGCATGTTTTTTCTATAAACCCTTGGCTACAGTGGGGCAGCGGCAGCAGGGACATCTGAAAAAGGACAGCACTGTCTGAAAGAGCTATGGGGTGTGCTCCCTCTGGAAAAACTCATTTCTGGTGATGTTGTTGTGGAGGATTATGATTTTAATCCACTATGTTAACAGCAGTTTAAAGGAAAATCAGTAATCCAAAGAACAGGGTAGACAAGCCACATGAAACCAAACTAAATCATGAGATTGGAAACCTCTTTTAGTCTGAAAATAACCCACACAGTGTTATTGATACATACTGAGAATCGACTATGTGACAGCTAATCATTAGCTTGTGCAAATGTATTTGGCACAGATAAAATTCTTGTTTTGGATGATATGTGAAGTTTTCATTGCTTTCATGGGACTTTGGGGTGTTTGGTTCAATCTTTTTCTTTATAGTTGGAATGTGAGTCCAGTTCTTGCTTTACTTTTAATGTTACGCCCTCTAGAGGACATTAAAGTCATTGACCTGTTGGTGGTCCAATGGAATGAAGAGGGGCAGTATAGGGCACCTTCAGCAAAGAGCACAGCCTCCTTAACACACACACACACACACACACACACACACACACACACAGACCCTGTGTACGACCATTAGAAATGTGTGCATCATTCTTACCGACGTGCCTAAGGTAAGAGAAATAAAATACTTCAGTGAGACACTTAAGGTATAAACTTAGGATACTTGATGCAACAGCATGCTGTTGTTTTCTTACACACACACACAACACTCTCTCACACACACGCACACACAGTGTCCAATCAGAGGGTGTGTAGGCTGGTGTAATGAGGTGGAGACGGTTGTCCATTACTTTCTGAGTTGATGGGCTCCTCACAGCAGTACACCCACAGCTGGAGGAGAGGAGGAGGAGAGTGTGCAAAAGTGTGTGTCTCTCTTGAAATGTTTGATGCTCACACACACAGGAGAAGTGAAGTGAAAAGACAAACAGGACATGCATGGATGCCTCAGTTTTTACTCGATGCTGACTGGGGTCTGGAAACTTACCTACATGCAAATACATGGACATCACTAATGCAAGATGAGGCCAACACAGACCTCCCTGACTCATAAAGTAGCATATTAACCATCTTGCATGCACACAGACCCAGAGACTGTGTGTCTCACCCCCTTCAGTCTAACACCACAGATCAGATGACCCAGGTAAAAGAAGGAACTGAGCTTACAAGGCTCACAATGACCAATTTGAGATTGCAATGTTTTCCTCCTGTAGAGCATAATTGAGATGACATTTCTGTATCATCTCCCAGTACCATTGCACACAATTTAGCAAAAAGAACTCAAGAAACCTGCATGATTTTAAGAAAAGGCAGACGATTCCCACCAGTTATAAAAAGCTATATTCTTTCAAAATCTACAAAAATTGGCAAAAATGTGCTCATACATGTAGATGACTTTCAAAATGACTTTCAAAATACTACTTTGGAATCTGGAAATACATTTTCTTATGTGCTGTTGACCACATACTGTATGTCTGCAAGTATATCCAAAATATGTTTTGGCCACTTCAAATATATTTTGAATGAATGTCATCTACATGTTCAAATACATTTTTGTATGTGTATTTGGAAACATATTTCTAAACTTGTTCTGAAGTACACATGAAATATATTTTTTGTAGCATAGGTAATCTCATTCACTTCAGTCAGGGAAGTGGCTCTTAAAAATAAATGATAAGTAGGCCTATAGCTTCAAGTCATTTTGTAAGACAGTAACAAAAACAAGGAACATGTATAAGTTGAGGACATGCAAAGTATCAGCTTGACTTTGATTTTTAGATGTTTACAGCTGTAAATGTGTCTCAAGGGTGTGTACAGAAGTAGAGCAGGTAAACATCGCCATCTAGAGATTAAAAGGAGTCTGTACTCTGTGTTACTGATGGACACAACTGGGACAAATATACGGCTTGATTTTAAGATTTTGCTGACTACTAACTGTACATCTTAGGTTTTTCCAGCCTTTCTCATCCATACCCTGGTGGAATAGTACTCTATACACCTCCATTCAAGTCTACTTATTTCAAAAGTGTTTAAGAAACTTCTGTTAAATGTTTCTAAATGTCTAAAGTAAATGCATGTTCAATTTGATATCCTCACAATTGAGCTAGGAAGCTTTCCATCCTTGACTGTATTTGAATAGAACTTCACTTTAAGTTACAAAGGGCTCAAGTAAGTTTCCTCAATCATTCAAATTTACTCCTATACAAAAAAAAAATTCAGCCACAGTAGCTGCGCAATTATACTGCAAACCAGACAACCATTCACTAATAAGGACAGAATACCAGAATGAAACTAAGCTGCTTCCTCTGCTCATATAAACAAAAAAGCAGCTGCACACATGTATCTTGAGTCAACTTTTATTATTATACACTTCATATGGCTCATTCTTTCTTAAAAAAAACCCCAACACTACAATGCTCATCAAAACCAAATTTATATTAAAACACTAGTAGTCGTTTTCTTTGCAAAGAAATCAAGATCCTCCCACCATGCCTTTTGAACATTAACACTGTTCCACATCAAAGAAAACATAAAAACTAATCCACGCATAGCCGTTTAACATTTACACAAAAATTACAAAAAAATAAAATAAAATTCAGAACATAGGTGGTGCAGAGTATCTACAAAACAACAGAATAAACTGATGAGCTTAAAGAAAGAAAAAAATATATTCCAGAGATCATTTCCTGCTGGTGTGTATTGTGTAATCTGTACAACACTGGAACTGTTTAGTGTGAGTGGTTCCAACATGTCGGGGAGGGCTTCCCAAAACGCCTCCTGCTCTAGCAACATCTTGACCTCACTCTTCAACACATCCATTCATTTCAAGAGGGTTTCTCAAAACCAAAGTGCCAAAGCAACCGGCTGTGAAATCTCGCTGTCTCACAGCGACACGGAACAAGCCGAACACTCCCGGTATCTCTTTGCCACTTTGCACTCCACAACAGTGACACAAGCCATTTCTAATGAATTTCAGCAAGGAAATACTGGTAAAGAGCAGAAAGGGAACTGCATAGCTAACAAATTATCAAAAAACAAACAACTGTAGCATTGGCGAACCCCTTTGTGCCACTTAACCCGTAAGGATACAATAATGGCAATAAAAGTTTTCCCCTGAATGAGGAAGAACTACAAGTGGGTATGAACTAGGCTCCATTGTGGTTTCGCAATGACAACTGTGCTCATCTCAGCCAATCCAATTTTGACAACATCCCCACTATACTGTGCAACAGTGCACACGACTATAGTCGGGGGAGCAGGGAATTCACACTTTCAGAGTTTCAGAAGGTAATCTGAACGGGACGGACTGCATCAGACATATCAGAGCAATTCAAAGGCTGCAAAATGAGGATTTAAAGAGAATACACCCTGCTCAGCAATATGTTTTACAGTGTTTTCCTTTTCATCTCAAAAAGATGGTGGTCAATTATTGACATCTATGCAAAGAACATCTTCCTGAATCTGTTCAGTTAGATTTGGCATATCCATATACACTGTAGATTAAATCACAAGATCCATGGTATGTTCTTTAGGGATATTCTGGAAATAATTTAATGCTATTTCTTATGTTTTGATACATCTGATTCTCATATATGAATGTGTCTATTTTTTTTATTATCATGGTTTTGTTACTTGGACAGAGCAAAATGCCCATTTGTGTTTACCATTCCAAGCTACATGGTATAAAGTTCGTCCAAGTGTCACTACTTTGAAGTTTCTTTTGTCCACAACACAATGAAGAGACTAACAGCTAAACCCGATGACACCAGGAAGATTGATCGAGACTGATGCCAAACAAAACATACACAGCATTCCAAAGAAATACACCATGAATCTGGAGATCTAGATCTAAAGCACAGTCCAAGTGAAACTGACTGTAACAAACAGTAGAGGTCTTAATTTTTCTTACCATAAAAAGGTACCAATTTATTATTCGTAGTAGTAAATAAAAGTAATTACACAAACTCTTCCTGAACAACAGTGGCAAAAAGTTAAAACATTTTGAGCAAAGAACATAGCTTGTAACATAAATCTTCAAGTGCTTCTTGAACTTCTCTCTTAAAGAGAACTTTTGGGAAACCCTCGTGAAATTTTCAAGCACAGTCTTGAAATAGCGTTTAAAGTAGGTAGACCACGCAGTATCGGGAAACCCACCCCAGGTTGGTAGAAACAGCAGTTGTACTTTGAGACTTCTATATTCAAGACAGAGCAGAACAGAGGCTGCATCTGTTTGTCCTTTTCCCATCATATTACCACCAGGCCCTCTCTCCTTCTTCCTGCCTTAAATATGAACAAATAGCCCACGGGTGGCGGGGGTTTTGTGTATTTATCTGAATGCATCACAGATATTGGTGAACTGGAATCTCTCAACACTCTCAACTTGGCCGTGTGGTTCAGCATGACCAGGGTTTGTGTTGCATGAAGCTAGGTTACAGTGTTCAACGCTGCAAATTCCCCTTGCTTATGATGTTTGCCCTCTGATCGCAACATAATAATGACGAAAAGAGGGAAGAGTTCAGAACAGCACTCTTTTTATGGGATGACTTTAGGCAAGGAGTGTTGGACAATAGACATATATATTTTTTTTTAAATTAAGAACTAGACAAAAAAATGATGAAGGGACTTCAAATTATCAGTCAACAAAATACCCGGCACATCCTCCATTATGCCATCCTAATAAACCACAGATGATAATCACAAAGTATCTTTGAGTTCTGATGTGAACCCGGTTTACTGCCTGATCAGGAATCCTAGACCAGTAGTCCTTATGGAGGCTTTACCAATGAAGGGGGCCGGAGTCTTTTGCTCTTCCTCTGGAGTAAGGTGAAATGTTCAAAACACTGCTGGCACTGGTAGTCTGTCTGTGTGTGTGTGTGTGTGTGTGTGTCAGTCATTTCTTAGCGTCGGGGGCCGTTGGGTCGTGGAGGAGGACCACCTGAGTAGAGCGAGAGAGGAGTGGAAAGGAAGATAAGAAGAAAGAACGAAGCTTGTTATATGATGGAAATAACACAATTGCATCCCTGTCCTTTAGAGACAAAAGGGTGAATAAAAGTGGTGATAAAAATCAGAAGTCACCAACCTGGGACGGACAGAAGTGGGGTGCGGACACTCTTTAGAGATGGAGGGGCGCCTCTGGTCCCGTGGGGCCCCCTGGGGCCCGGGTGGTACGGAGGGATGTGGTGGTGTGGGGGCCCGCGTGGAGGAGGGGCGCCGTAGGGGCTGTGTGCGGAGGGGGGGCCCCGAGGAGGGGAGGGGCCTCGTGGAGCTGGGGCCCCGAGAGAAGGACCAGAAGCCCGGTGCAAGGATAGCAGGGGAGGAGGTTTGGTTTTGGGATAGGAGCCTGGAGAGAGACCGAGAGAAATATAAGAAACACAGCAGGTCTGAATGCAACGGTCACCCTTCAGTTTACAATCCACTGGATGAAAGGAGAGGAACTTTGTCCTCTCACATGTCGGGTCTTATGTTTTCTATTTTGTATAATATATATGGATGATATATATGGATTGTATAAGGCACTAGACATGTGGAGACAGAATGAATGATCAGAATTGGACCCAAATCCTGGAAAAGTAGGTTGTGGGAAGATTAAAATACCCCCTGTCCACTCAACTACTCCATGCTCCATGTATAAAAGGTACTGGTTTGAGGAAAACATAGTAAGCTATTAGGAAGCCACAATAGCCTGCAATGTCAGTTTGGAGTCCTGAGAAAGAACAATTTTGAAAATCTGCGTCTCCATGGAATAGGTTGGAAAACCACTGCACTAGGGAACACTGTTGATTTATGTTTTCGGAATTTAGTGTAATGCAGTTCCCAAGAAACACAAGTCTCTGACCACACAGCCTGGCTTCTCAAAAATATTTGAACTTTATAGAGCATCTTTATCCGTTGGTTTAACAGTGTATCATTTGGGTTGCAAGAAGCGTTTATGGAACCCATACTTTCTTGTCTTTGGTGAAGGGTTAGAGCATGTCTTTGGTCAGCCGACACATCTTCTAAATCGTTTTTCTATCCACTAAGTACTAGGATCCGATCTGTTGAAGCCATGAACAGAGTGAGCTAGGATCAGAGCTCCACATGAAATGCAAAAAATAAGTCCAGTTCAACCCAAACCCAAGCGAAAACCCAAGTGAAAAATTCAGCCTGACCCATGACCATTGCGCACAGGTTTGGCTCGAAATGTCAAGCTCCAGCTGCGGCTCAGACTCGTCCCCTAAGCTAGGCGCTCTGCTTAGAACGTTCTTTGTGTGACATTTTTCCAAAAAATTGGTCATGGAAAGGAGGTGGCTTGATCTAATTTGAAAAAGTCTTGACAACCATATACAGTATAAGAACCTCAAATAGTCTAGTAAAGCCCGTCTGCGGTCTAACCTGGTGAAGGCAAGAGAGGAGTGGGTTGAGGTGGGGCGTGGTCCACCAAGGGTTCAGGTAGCGGCCCTGCTGCTCCGGGTCCAGGCTGGGGTTGAGGGGGCCCAGGAGGAGTAGGGAGCAGGGGAGGGGGCTTCCCCAGACCTGGAGGTAACATGTTCCCCCTCTCCCCCTCGATGGTAGAGGCTGGAGGGAGAAAATGAGGGAGAGATGAATAAAAGCAAGCAGAGCGAGAAAATAAAGAAAGACAGGAATGGTGTGAAGCGAAGAGTGTGAAAGGACCCGAGAAAATGAGAAAGGTTGGTTGCTTTTGCGGTTGGCTTCTTGCGGGAAAACAAGTGTATATCTGTCGGCATGGGTGTGTGAGAGAGGCTGAAATGGGTTAGGGTTCTGATTGGGTTTAGGGTTCAGGTTCTCGTAGGTATTACTGTGTAATCGGCGTCCCACCTTGTACGTGGTCCTGCCGGGTACGCAGATACTCTGAGATGGTTCCAATCTCCTCGGGGTAGAGGTGCACCCCCTCGGCCAGCAGCAAGAGGAGCTGGCGGGTGTCGGAGGGCACGGCGTGGCGCTCAATCTTCTCCCGGTCCAGGAAGTCATCCAGCAGTTGCGACGCCCGCGCTGCAATGTCCGCCGGGTCCCTCGGAGGGCGCTCTTTGACGAGTCCGCGCCCATACTCGGCCGCGACAAAGTCCATGGCTTGGTCCTTGGGCATGTTGCGGTGGACTGGGAGGAAATTGGTAGGATTATTGGTGAGGTGTCAGAGGGCTGAAGGCGGCAAACTTGAAATGAGAAAAGCCAAAAAAAAAACAGTAGAGACAGCAGTAAAATTATCGGGGCTTCTTACAGGTTTGTGATCCGCTCATTTCATATTGAGATGGGTTTTGTTTTAATGTGATGTTCTGATCAGCAAATTCTGCTGAGGTGATAAAGTTATATATTTGGTGTGATTGGGATTTGTGATTTGTTTTGGGGGGTTGGGATGGGGGTGGGAGCATGCGATTTGTGTGAGGAATGCATTTACTAGAAAATGAACACTTTGCTAGATCGTGTCTTTGGACATTTTAGTTGGTATGTTAGGATTGATATAATAAGCTTTGAAAATTTCAAAAATGTTCAACGCAGTGTGAATTAACCTTAGAAGATTTGGTTTATCTATGCAATGCGTAATTGACATTTGCTTTGAATATATATTAATGGCTCGTTTTAATGCAGTTTGGTTATATAGAGCAAACTCGATTGTTTATTTATATACTTTTGGGTTTTCACACTTTGTGTTGTGAGTTACAGAATGGACTGTAGCGTGTTATGGATACAATTACTTGTGTTCGAACAGTTTTGATGTTTTCATTTTGTATTATGCATACTTGTCTGTCTTGTATGTTATCAGTAAAAGCAATTTGAATTGAAAAATGTCAATTTTGAATACCTTAAAAATTACTTTTGAGCTGAACTGAGGCAAAATTGGTTGGTTTTAGACACGCTCAATAACTTATGTACTGTATTTCTGCATGATGAAATTATTTTATATGATGTAATATAAAATAACAACACAAAACCATCTGAAAAAAGCTCTTACTTGTATTATTAGTTATGTGTTAGATTTTCTGATCGGTTGTATGCAGGTCTTTGTGGACACTGAAATTGTCACGATAGTTCCACAAATTAAATTGTACAAAAAAAAATTCTTATATCGAGTCGGCTTGAACATATCTACTTTGTTTTGGTATTTGGTAAAACCGAATGAATATTGTGTTAGATGGACAATCCTTGTCTCGGCTTTGATAGACTTTTATGGATGTAAATATATCAGTTATTACAATATTTATCAACAAAGACAGGGTAGTACAATTGGAGAGTGCTGAATTTCCGTATTTAGAAATGTAAACAAATGTGGCATTTGTTTTTATAGGAGTTTTTTATAGCTTGAGTTTGTTTTTAGATATAATCCACTTCAGATTTTGTGTAAATAAGCCTTAAAAGTAAAGGAGTTGGTGGAATTGACATATGATGTACATTGAAATAGGCCGTCAGTCGAGCTGAGCCTAGAGGAGGAACAGAGGGTTTTAACTGAGACGGTTTAGCTAGATTCGAAGGGATGAGGGGTAGGGACTTACTTTTGAGGGATTCTGAGAATATGATAACAGTGCAGGAGGAGAGAGCTACGTTTGTCTGCTCCACCAGAATACATAACGGGGAGCCATCTGCTCGGACATCCTGCAGGGCCCGGGTCAGGCCCGACTCCGCCTGAAGGTAGAGCATTTCCACTGACAGGCCACGCTCCTGCAAGCACTGTCCTAGCGATTTGGGGTAATCCCTTTGAGAGGAAGAGAAACACTTTGTTAACTTGACATTTATGTAGTTGGTGACCTGCCATATAGAGAAACCTGGTGAATAATGAGCTAATCATAAGGACCTGGCTTGCAAACACTGGCCAACTGATTTGATTAAACCTCTGAGAGAAGAACAGAGGTGGCTTGATTAACTTAGGGGCCGGCCAGACAGAGATTTTATATCCTTCAAAAACAGATTGAGCCAATGTATTCTCTATGGGGCTGATATGCTATTTTTTTTGTATTTTTTCAGAAGTCAAAACAATTTAAACTTTTTTCAAAATTTTCAAAATGTAAGAGTAACTTGTTTCACTAGTATACAGTTTCCCAGAGTTGCATGAATACCAGCCTATCAATTTGCAAAGACAGAAACAGAACTAGTACGACCTGGCAGAATATTAGTGCAGCGTTTGGTCTTTGAGGTTGGTTGTACACTCACTGAGCACTTTATTAGGAACACCTTACTAATACTGGGTAGGTATCAGCTTTCAGCTCAGTGTCAACCAGCTACCAACGTGACATCCGCCTCCAGGTTTGACGTGTTGCATTCTGAGATGCTGTTCTGCTCACCACAGTTGTAAAGAGGTTATCTGAGTTACTGTAGACTGTTCTGTCAGCTCCAATCAGTCTGGCCATCCGTCCGCAGAACCGCCGCTCACTGGATGTTTTTTGTTTTTCGCACCGTTCTGTGTAAACTCTAGACTGTTGTGCATGAAAATCCCAGGAGATCAGCAGTTTCAGAAATACTCAAACCAGCCCATCTGGCACCAACAACCATGCCACGGTCAAAGTCACTGAGATCACATTTTTTCCCCATTTTGATGCTTGATGTGAACATGAACTGAAGCTGCTGACCTGTATCTGCATGATCTTACGCATTGCACTGCTGCCACATGATTGGCTGAATGGATAATTGCATGAATAAGCAGGTGTACAGGTGTTCCTAATAAAGTGCTCGGCGAGTGTATATAAACACAATGTTCAAATTGTGAATCCTGATATTTTCAAAAACGCCTCGCTTTTGTTTCGCATTCCAATCGGACAAAGAACGGACAGTGACGGATCAATGTACAAATGTAATGTTTTATCCATTTCTGTCTGGCTGCCCCCCTACAGTGTGCTTTACCAATGAAAATCTAACTTTGACTCATCATTCCTTTTGTGTGGTGGATTCTGTGTGTGTGTGGACATGATATCCCTCGCTTTAGCCAGCACCCAGGACAGCATGTGCTGCTTTGGATCTCTCATCGATGTGTTAAATGTTGTGAGATGTATTTAGGTAGACCCCTTACTGGATATAAAGACACCAGAAGAGTTCTGTCAATTTATTATTTGAGGAGAGATTTTTGTTGCCAGGAAATACATGCCTCATTTATCTGGCAAGATATTAATGGTTTTTTTTTAGAATTCGCAGAATTGAGAGTGGTTTATGCAAGCCCATTTGTCAAAAGGAAAAATTCACCCTAAAACACTTTTAACACCGTCAAAAAAAGCTAGTGGTGACTGGTGGTGTAACTTGTTTTTCTGGGCCCATTTTGTTGTTTGGTGGTGTATTTTTCCCACGGCGCAGCCAAGGGCATCACGAGGCAAATTCAGGTCAGGCAGTCAGTCAGGCATTGTGAGATGATGCACTTCATCAGATGGCCTCTAGAGGGCGTCTCAGACTGCGAGATGCAGTGTTCCCCAATAAAGAGGCACAAAATCAAAAGTTGGTCAGTGTATAGAAATGGATTTATCTGGGGGTCAATTTAACAAATATTGAGCCGTTCTCTAGCTTTGGGTGTGGAAAGTTAATTTACGCACAACGAACACAGGCACATGACTGGAAGCTAATATGGCCAAGCGTTAGCTAACTAACACAGCCAGCACTGTAGAACAGTTAGCCATGTTAGCTCCCAGGCGGGTGCTAAAGTTCGTAGCATGCATAATCTTTCACTCACCCCAGGATAGGCTAAAGCTAGAGAACGGCTCAATATCTGTAAAATTGGCCCCCCGACACTTTACGGTCTGGTCTGTGTGGATTGTAAGCTGCTGTCCTGTTATGTACCATTTGAATGCCAATGAAGAAAATAAACATGGTCATTGTATGATTTCTTGTCCAATTACACCCGCTTCACTTTACAGGTCCGGTACCATGTAAATACATAGGAATTACTATTGAATTGTAGAAAATAGACACACTTCACTTTACAGGTCTGGTACTATGTAATTATATATGAACGCAAATATGTTGTTGTATAATTATTAGCCACGTTACTGTGTAATAGTTTTTTTTGTTAACGTCTACTTAGAAATAGTTCATACGTTGTTAGGGACCTGTAAAATGAAGGGTTACCACATTTTTCAATATTTGTACACTTCATGTTTTAGACTGACCTACTGTTCACAATTTCTCACACCCAGTGTTTAAAGCCAAGGTCAGCCTAATATGCTCAATTGAATCAGTGCATCCCTAGTCGCAACAAGGAAAAGACATGAGACAAACAAGTAATTCACTTATGAGTAGGAGCTTATTTAAACTTAAGACAACTTACCTAACTCAAACTGCGCAGTTTGCCTGATATTGCCCCAGTAATAATTATCAGTGATTAGTTGCTGATGTGGAAGTGAAAAACCAGATGTTTTTGTGCATTTTCAGTAAAGTAGTTAAGAGCATTTTGACCACTTAAACAACCAGTTTGAGCAGAATAGAGCACAATAGAGAGCTTTCAGGTGTTGTAACATCCTCTGGCAGCCATAGTGGAGGTTTTTAGCTTTGGGCAACAATAACTGTGAGCAACTGGTTGGGTTTCTAAATGTACAACTTGGCTGTTGGCATATTTTATATTTAGATAATGTCAGCTTGTTAGCTAGCAGTTAACCAACCCTGCCTTGTTCTGAACACATCTAGCCAACACTAGCCAACACATCTAGTAGAAGCAAATGTTAGCGCTAGCAGTCACAGTTTAACGTTAACATTTGTTGCTTCATTAAATTAGCCTGCTGGCTAGTTAGCTAGCTAGCAATGCCAAACGTCGACTCTTCAAGCTACAACTCAATAGTTTTGGAGTTTTGGAGAACAAAACAGTTTAACAAGACAGTTTACTATGCCCAGTAACCTACATTTACTAACCAACTTACTTTCTTTTTCTAGCCCGGTTGTTATATATCTAGCCATTACACAGCCAGTTCTCCAATGGACGTCTATGCACCAGACGTGGTTGATAGATTTGTGAAGCCTCTATTTGTTCATCATGCTTGAATGAATTTTTGATGTTGCATGACGTAGTTAAATCTTTTGTGTACTCCTCTCCTACTATAAACTAATTTTGAGATCAGATGCAGCAGTATGAATTTTTAAGTGCTGTCCTTGTGTAATCCTATTGCAGCAAAGGGAGTGAGTGCAGAATTTATTATTGTTCAGTTCCGTACAGCATCCACGCTAAAGAATCCACAAAAATGTCATTAATTGATTTATCATGCACACAAAATAACTCAAAATGTGGGCATTGGACCAGTATGTCAGTTCACAATAACAACCTTTTTTTTTTTAAATGCATGAAATTGAAGTTGTTTTGTGAGAAAGTGCGACCTCAGTCACATTTGAGCTGCACAGTGAATGGGATTGTTACTCAACAGCATTTAGATCAGAGACTGTATTCAAGAACATTGTGGCTTTGGTGGAGAGGCCGTGTGTGAATATTGCTTTCAAACTGTGTTACAATGGCAGCCTATATTGCATATTCCTAATGTGCTGACACAAATTTAAACCCGACTATGGTGTGCAGTTATTCATGCAGAGATGATTCGCCCAAGTGTATGTTCAGTCTGTTTTCATGCAAGAATGACACGGACGTAATCATATAATGCCACATTTTAATTTGTGAGGAGGTTGTAAAGTCAGTGAGCTGACAGCAAAACACAGCTGTCACCCTGGTTTGTTCTTTAGGTGACATGTTCAATTCACATAGGCAGTTACTTTCTTTACGTTTTGTTTGCTTGATGTCAGAATAAAAACATTTCTGAAAAAGTTCCGGTCCAATGAATGATGAATTTTCCTTTGAATGATACATTTCCACCATGTGCCTAAATTGTTGTCTAGGCCTTCTCTTAGTGTTTCTAGTTTTTCCATATCCGACTATGGATGGCAGATAGAAATGTATGTTTTTTGGCCAAATCTGGAACAATTATAAGGATACATATTAAATGTGCACCTAAATAAAATATTGCAAAATATAATGAAAGAAACAGGTACGTTTTTCATGATTTTATGCTGCAAAATATGCTCCTGAGGACATCAGGAGCATCACAGCCACACAAGATTTTTTTGGGTATTAACATTTTCGCTTTCCATATAAACTCAAATGAAGTGTCCCTTTTGAGAAAAACAACAAGAACAAGATTTACCAGCTTGTTTGAATCACTGTAAGAACTCATTAAGAGTACCACACCTACAAACAACATATCTCATAAATTTCTAAGCAGCTTGTGATTGTGTCATGTGCATAAGTTCTTTGATACAGCATCCAGAAACTTGCCGCAATAACTTTGAATACATATTTGAGCAGGTGCAGCCTTTTCCCAGAAACAGAGTTTGTCACATTAGCCAGAACCATGCTGAGGAATGCTGCCTTATGTTGAAATACACGTGCGGCAATAAAAGAAAAAAATAATGGGAGTGCTGTCCTGGATCATTATTTAGAATGATATAGTTCACATTTTCATACTGGGGTAACACTTTCAAACTATATTAAATGCAAAATCATCTTGACCCTGAGACCATTGGTTCCATTTTTCTTTGAAATTTTACTTTGGCCAGCTCCTTCAGAACCCGAATGAACTATCACTGATAAAAATAAGGATTGAATCAACTGAGAAATGCCACCATACCCACTGCCATCAGACTTTTAGTCTGTGCTGAAATGGTGCCATTTTATTCAAGTATTTCTAGTGAGAGAAAGGAAAGCCAGCACCTGTACTGTAATTGCTCAGACACACCTACCATCATACTGTGGTCAGTATGCAAATTACGGAAGAGAATGCTGGTGTGTGGCCTTTGGCATTGCAATCACATCCATCATATGAGGCGTTTGACGAGCTTGGCTTTTGGCGAATAACTCTGGTTACTTGACAAGTTTAGCAATTTGCTCACAACAAGAATTTGTCCCAGTCGACAGGTGAACACATTCCACACAGATTTACCACATGTTCCTGCTTTGTACATTCCACATGTTCTGCCTCCTACACCGAGGCCAGAGGGAACTGATTATACACTAGTCCTGTCAGATATGTGAGGAGCTATCACTTTCACACATGCAAATCACCACTCCCTGTCAAGTCAATCAACAGCAACAGGTTACCGAAAGTGCTATGGTTAGCTAGCTAGATTTAGGGCTAAAAATGTTTCTTAAATCCCATTTTATGTAGCCAGATGCCAGGAAAAAACAATCATCTTCCTAAGAGAAAGACATCGGAGGAAGAGCAGAGGGAGAAGGAGAGAGTGAGAGTGCCTCGCTGGCCAGAACGGTAGCCGTGGTTAAATCATGATGTGGCGAAAGGCGAGGTCAAGATATGCAGAGAATTTCCAAGAGTTATGCAGACAAGTGAGTGGAATTAGTGTAGGGAAAAGTGAATCTCAAGAAAAAAAATGTCAGATCTCAAAGTGGCGGCCTCAAAATGCACTGACATACAAATGGGCCAGTGGTGTCAGTGTTTGGGCTAGTAACTTTGTGGAAAATTGGCCTCAACCCCTGGATGGGATCAGGTCTGGGCAGTTTTTAGAAGTATTTAGAAATATAGACAGGGACATTGGCAATTTATCGAAGAGAAAATAAACTCTGTGCCAACAATGATACAGTTACAAGAGCACTTCATGCTTTAACAGATCATTGTGTGCCACAATCCAGGGAGCGCCTCGTCATACCAGGGATGATCTTGTATAAACAAACTCGCATTACATGTCAATAGCATCTAAGCCTCGGGTAACCCTTGATTGATGCTTGTAATTGCAAGAACAATGATGTGAGCGATCCCCATAGATCACAACAACAAGCCCTGACACATACTGTTGCGTAAAGCCTCTATGCATCATAAACTAACCCTAACCCAGTGACACCAGAGGGTCAGGTAGTGGGTGTGCCGTTGCAGCCGAGCCTCCATGCAGTGGGGGAATGTTGGCCAAACCCAGCGCGCATTACTGTGATTTATGTATTTTATGTTTCATTGTGTCTATTAAACAATCGAAAGGTTTCAAAATCAGGCATTAGCCCATAATCTACTTGAATTTACTGCCATATTGGATCAGGACCGTTGAGGCAGGACTGACTCTCATGTTAACACATTATTTCTCATATGTATAATCAGTGGAGGAGAAAAAAAACAAAACAATCTCCACCTGCTTAAACATGTGGGCCTATATAGAGCAAAGAAATGGAATGGAGTATGAGTTATCAAACCCTATATGTTCATGTAAAATTCACCCAAACTTTCCGCTCCAAAATCTCAATTGCTTTTGTCGTTTTGACTTTTGCTGTCAGTACTCACATGCACTGGTTGGTGACAGAGAGGACCACACAGTCGGCCGGCTTCCTCTCCTCCTGCACCTGCCTGTAGAACTTCTGGTACAGGGCTTTGCGTCTGTCTGCAGGGCTGGAGCCCTCCGGCTTGGCTGTGGGGCGGAGGGGGTGGGGGGTGGGGAAGGAGAGGCGAGAGGAGAAAGAGAAGAGAGAGGGGAGGATAGAAGACAGTGGGACAGGGTGGTCACATGGTATCTCTGCGGGTTAGAGTGTAATAATACAATGTGTTGTGATTTTGCAATACAACTGTGGAGGAGACGTTCAAATGCAGCCACACTCAAAATTTTGGAGATTTGATTCTCTTGACAGAAAAATATAACCAGCAAAAAAAATTCAACCAGAACAATCTGCAATGTGTATAGAGTTTAAGTGAATTAGATTTTTAGTGTGAAGAACTTTGAGTGAAATTCAGCTCCATACATCTTGTCAGACATAGTGAAATTATATTTTTACTGTCCTATACCAGGCTTAATGCTTCTGGTTGTCGTTTTGGATTCCTTGTATCTTACTCATTAGCCTACTTGTGCCAAAGCTTGTCAAAATCAGAGTCAGAGTTTTAACAGTTGACAGTTTCAAAAGCTTGTTTTATCAGGTGAATGAACATGGAATGACCGTTAAGGATCATCACTGCGGAAAATCCCAAAACAGGAATCTGGCCATTCCAGTTATCTGAAAGTGATCCAGTGTGTGCAGAGAAAGAACCACACACATGTTTTGGTGTGTCCATCTTCTGGTGTTTCCACTCTTAGTTTAACTGGTTTGTTTGAATTTTTTAGTGATCAGTGCGAAGAAAAAAGACTCACCATTTTGTTGATGCTTGTAGCCCTCATACTTCACGCCTCCGCTGTAGTTGTGCTTTTGGTCGAGCTCTTCGTAACTGAAAGAGCAGCAATGAAACAGAAGCATCTTTTAATGCACTATCATGAAAAAGGCTTACTGTTCACAAGGTCATCACACTTGATTGTAGATTTTACACACGCCAACACTGAGAAACACTCTTTTGTACGTCACTGTTTCTTTTAGGCCCCCACAGCGGTGTGCTTTAATGAGCCTGGGTCCCAGAATTAAACTCTTGGCATTTATTGGCGCTGCACCATGGCCAAATATTTGGTCGGTATGGTGTACCTCAACCTAAATCATTTGACAGTTTCTCTCTCTCTCCATCAAAAACAATCTTGCCAATCTAAGCAAACACATCCATCCATCAACCTAAACAGTGGCACCTGTCTCTCAACCCAAGGATCAGAATCTGGCAAGACAAGTGTGCCAGTGCATGTGAAGTCTGGGAGCTGGGGATTATCTTTAGCTTTTATACTATCTTTGATTGGGCACATATGACAATATTTTGCATCACCCATGGCCTCACAAGCCCTCAACACCTTTGCTTGTATTGTGAGCCAATCTACACAAACAAAGGCATAACTATCAGTTTAATTTCTACTTAACTAAGATTACACCTATTGTTCTCAGCTATTGTGTGGTGTTGAGAAATGACATTGTTGTGTATTGTTGTGTGTCAGTGTAACTGACTCGGTTACACTGACTCAGTTCTTTTGGCAAAGACCCAGGTGACTCACTGGGCAATCCTATCACTGTGTGACATTCTAATAAAGTTAATGAAGTGAAATCAGCTGTAAAGACTTGAAATGTAGGATACTTTTGTGTAAAACACACCTCTGCAGTAGCCCCCCGCTGTGAGACAGATTGCACAATAAGAAGGACAACAATAATGTGAACTGATTTAGATAAACTGCTTCTGTAGATATTACAACTAGAAGGGCACAGAGAGCGCAGACCTCCGCCAAGGTGCGTGCTATTATTGCTTGTTCGTGAGTCGGATCCGCTCCAAAATGTAATGGGTTCTTCCTTGGCCCATGCTACACCCTTCCATGAAGTTTCATGAAAATCAGGACAGTAGTTTTTCCGTAATCCTGCTAACAGACAAACAAACAAACGGCACCGAAAACGTTACCTCCTTGGCGGAGGTAATAATTGGCAGACAGCTGAAGTTGTTGGTCCAGAGCGGCTGCACCACTCACTCAGTTTGGGTGCTGGACTGATATGAATCACAAGCCTGTGTGTTAACCGTATGCTGTGTGACTGGAGGCATTTTAGACTCTCTTATAATACATTTAAGATTTGAAAAGGCCTCTCAACATCAGACGCAGCTACTCAAGCGTGGATGGAACACAAACGTACAGCTTCCCAGTAACAAGTAGGTTACAGTCTGCGTAATCATGCATACTATTGGACTAATGAATGTTATGCAACTGTGGCTTTAGCATCTTCAACTGAGTAACGTAAATGTGACTCTGTTACCTATCGAGTGCATCCTTGCGCTCCTCCGTCCTGTCCTCTCTGGTGGGGTACGGCGCTGCTCGCCGAAACGATCGTAGCGGCTGAGCACTGCACAACACAAGAGGCAGATGTTCTGGAGCTTGCAACATAACTACCGTTAACTATCTGGTGCAAGGAGGCTGGTTATCGGCTGCTCAGATCTTCCACTGTTTTGCTCTGCGTGCAGCTGCTTACTTAGCACGTTAGCTGGTAACGCGAAACCCGCTTGCTGCGAGGAACCATTTTACTCACCTTCCATTTGGGTTGGGTTGTGTCCGCCTGCCAGCTGCGGACGATTTTGCCCAAGAAGACATTTCCTCCGTTTCTTAACTTCACCCTAATACACCCGGACGTTTAATCACAACGCCAGAAGAAGAATAATGCCTGGTTGGTTGATTGTTGAACTACTACACTGTCGCTGAGAGGAGGAGCTTCCACTGTAACCCCATTTCCGCGTACCTCCTACGTCGTCATGTGCGACGGGAGTTTGTTTTCAAAGGGTCCACTTGTAATTTTTACCGGCGCACGCCGAAACTACCCGGGGTAGGCGGAGTCAGCACTTCATGTAAAAATGGGCTAGGCCGCGAAGTGCGCCGGATGACCCGCTCCAACCTGACGACCAAAACCGGACAAACACTTGCAGGGCTGAGGGTTTTCCCATCCAATACGGGATTTAGCTGCTAATGCGTTTCTACCCTTGTCCTGTAGCTATATGTTTTGTCGCTACACCACCCATAGCTACTGAAATAACGATTTTGTTATCTGGTTGTTGTGGAGCACGTGACGCGCTGCCGCGGGGTGCCTTTGTGTACTTCATTTTAGGTAGGCTCCGCTTACTTAAAATACGTACGTCAAACCCGAGCGCCCCGGCGTTAATAACAAGCGCAGCCAAAGTATAGGCGTTAATAAAGAGACGCCTGTTGCAGATAATTTGGTTTATGAGATATGACCTGTTGCAAATATCTTGCATGAAAACATATGAGGTTTCTTTGGACCAAATCCAGTGTCCTAACGTATCCTTAACATCTAGAGCTAAATGTGTGTTTTTGTAATGAGTAGTTTTTGAAAAAATACAACTTAATTTCAGGTGTGTGCCAGGTCAGTCGCTGTGGGGGTAAAGAGCCAGAGATCAGAAGATAGGCCTTCTTTATGCTTGCCATGAGGGGAAGCATCTACATCTACATCCCTCTAGATCTGCTGAAGTTGCTAAGTGACTGTAGGACTTTTATTAGGCGCTTGTTGAACTGTTCGAAATGCCCATTGTAGTAACCTTCATAGGCCAGCTGAGGGCGCTAACATCACTCTAACACTGATAACACTGTTGTAAAAACACATACACATAGACGCAGCCCCTAATCATTCAAAACTATCACTAAACACATACAGCTTTACGTCTTAAGTAATTTCAGTTATTATTGCTTTATTGTTTTATTTGTTGTGAGTTGCTGTGAATTGTGGTGCCTAAACTTCATTAATACTTAGAACTACTTTATAACATACTGCTACTAGGCTATAATTGCTAACTTCAACACAACTCACAAACAACAATTATACAACAATAATAATTATACTAGTCGACTCCTATCTATCTATCTATCTATCTATCTATCTATCTATCTATCTATCTATCTAACTTCAACACAACTCACAAACAACAATTATACAACAATAATAATTATACTAGTCGACTCCTATCTATCTATCTATCTATCTATCTATCTACCTACCTATATTGGATCATATTATTGGCCATGCTAAAACAGGCAATGTGTTCTTAATATCTATTCCTATTATTGCATGCCTTATGTTTTATGTACATTTGCAATGTTTGTGTGTGTGTGTGTGTGTGTGTGTGTGTGTGTGTGTGTGTGTGTGTGAGACAACTAGGCCCATATTCTCACTCCAGCCTGTGACTTGAATAACATTTGGAAGTAACAACACTCTATCCACCCTTATACTGATAACCATACAGGATGGAATGGATTCATCTGTATTTTTTGAATATTGACTAATTTTTGTTTTTATCAAAATGAATAGATATAGCATTTTGGAATTAAACTTTTCCATATAGATCAGTGAGTTGATAATTCCTATATCTGGTGCATACAAGGGGGAAGGTTGCTAATGGATGTCCTGCATTCTTTACTTTTTTTCATTGGTAGATTTTTGGAGACCTGAAGGAAAACCGTTTTTTTCAGGTATACATCTGATTGTCAATTTCTTTAAATATTACACTTCTTAAATATTATAAATACACTTCAAATACACATAAAGAATAGAATAGAATACATTTACAAAAATAAAAACTTTGTAAGTTTGATCATGGAGAATTAAAAACATTATCACAATGGTTTACAACAGACACTTTTAGGAGCCCAGGAAAAAGACAAAATTCCCAATTAAACGTGAGAAATTTTGGAAGCCCATATCAATTAAAAAATACGTTTAGGTATATGAAACTTGCCTCTAAGAGAGACTTTACGATCAAAATAAAATAAAAATCTTTACAGGTCAAAGTAAAATTATGACCTGTCCTAGGCCTACTTGGGAAATGTGTAACACAGTGGCAACAAAAAAACAAGTGAGGGAGGGAGTCAGGTGTCTGCTGTCGAGCACCTTTCATTTGTATCGCTCGCAGAAGCTCGTGCATTTGCACCGTGAGCGCGCCGCGGTGGTGACAGTCGCCATTTTATTTTGAAAATCAAACCGAACTGGAGGCACAGCGATCCTTGCATTTCGATAAGTTTGGTGGGAAAAACGGAAAGGGATGAACATCTGAATTACTTTCTTGGGAGCACGGTGAGTTTTATAACACACCTGGAAAGCAAGTGTCCATAGCTTTTAAAATAACACGTAACCAGCGAACAAGCAATAAGGTGGCCGTTGGGTTTGTACCGTTAGCCACCAGCGCGGGGGAGTCTATGTGCTGGGAAGCAACTGTCACATTCGCCCCATCAGGAAAGTAGCGATCTGCTATTTCAGTAACCGTTCTCATGCAGCGTAGACAATTTTATACGTTCTCTATATTAGCAAAAAATGCCACTGGATATTATTTTGATAATAGCTCGGTGTTACTTTTAAGCATTGTTGCTTAGATAGCGTTTGCTGCTGTAACATTAGCGATTCCATAGACTAGTCGGATTCCGTATAAGCTAGCTAGGTTAACGTTAGCTGGCAAGACGGCGCATAAGCCAACCGCAATACTCGCGGCCTTCAAGCTCACGGCCTCTTCTTGTGTCACGGTCAAAGCAGAGGTAACTGTACTGACCAGCTTGATAGCCAGTATATAGTAGCTTGCCAAATAAATATTAAATGAAGTATGACGGTGATGGTTTTGACGACACATACGCGTCAGGTTCAATCGGACTCAAATGTTACTATTAACGTTACGGCTAGCTAACACAACCATAATGGTAGCATTGGTTAGCTAACTTAGTATAGGGAGTCGGTAGATCTTGACCACGGGTATGTAGCTTGGTAGGGATGTGAAAATAACATGAATCTCCAGAGAGTGACGTGACATGTAGCTTGTTAAGTGACCGTTTGTAGCAGTGTAAATAATAGTTAGTTACATGTTAAAAAGGTTGGCTAACGTCAACTTAGGCTGCTTAACCAACGTTAACTAGCGTTGTGGTAACTCTGTCTTAAGTAGTAAATATGTTGTCCTCCTTGCCAGGAGTTCAGTCCCCGTATTGCGACATTTGCTTTTAATATATAAACTAAGGTAAAGATGTCTAGTAACATTATCTGAGTCCCGTTAACGTTCCGCAATGTGCCGATGGCTTGCGGATAACATCAGCTACGTTAGCTTGCTCTTTGTTTCGATATGTGATTTAAGCTAACTACTTCTCCGTCAGTTGTTAACTTACAAATTGTTGGCTAGCAGCAAAATTGCCCATAATACCCATAATGCGCTTGTATATCAATTGACAAACTTACGATAACTGTAATGTTATTTGTGACGGATAAGTTGGTTAGCTGGGTTAGCTACTGTGCTTTGAATCTGTGCGCCAGGTGTTCGGGTTAAATCGAGGCCTAGTACAAGCTACTGGCAACGGAAGTGTGTCTAACTTTACAACATGTGCGTGAAAATATGGCACTGGACTCTATGATTCAAAGTGATTGTAATTTGTGGACGTTTATCCAGATAAATGGTCGGAAGATATATGCAGAATGTCTTTCAGTGCGCCTCTGGGTCAGTCATGCAAGTAGGCCTCAAAGCCTGTCATAGTATTTTGTCTTGTCAAGGGCTAATATTTACTGTCAGCATTAAAGTAACACTCATTTGCACAATTCACCACAAATGCTTTCCTTTATCTAATTTGCCACTGTATTGCACAACCTGTTCTGATTTCAATCATATTGACCATCTTTGTTTTCTTATTGCAGATGCTGAACTTGATTTTAAACTGAAGGACTCTACCTAGCTACAGGAGCCACTAACAACAAAGCTCATTTGGAAGCCTATATTTTTCACACCTTTTGGGGGGGGGGAGCAGAAGTAACCTATCACTGAAGTGACTAAAGGGGAATAATGGTGATTTTGCGCCGGGCTCGGCCGCCTGCTTCCGCCCCAACCAGCAATGAATCTTGACTCGCTCTCGCTGGCTTTGTCTCAAATCAGCTACCTGGTGGACAATTTAACGAAGAAAAACTACCGAGCCAGCCAGCAGGAAATACAGCATGTAAGTAGCAATACTGATGTCCAGTACATTATTCACACTAATCCACAAAGATCTCAATAGTTTGCGAGTAGTGTATTAAGATATCTTCTTGTGACACACACTTGTGACGTTTTCCCTGTCTACTTTAAGATTGTGAATCGTCACGGTCCAGAGGCAGACAGGCATCTACTACGCTGTCTCTTCTCCCATGTGGATTTCAGTGGCGATGGTAAAAGCAGCGGCAAGGACTTCCATCAGGTAATTTTTGATTAGAAACACAATGACTCATTGGGAAATTTCCAGTAGAAGATTTGGGTTTGAAGTGTTACTACATGATTCAAATTTTTCCATAACCGGGAAAAGGCATTTCAGGAACCAGCATTTGGGAATTTAGCCAATGAAGGTGCCAGAGTAGTATAAACCAGGGCACTTTGCAACATTAAGTGGCCTTTGAAGCAAACAAACACATCTCTAGTTTCATTATGTTTTGTTGGTTTTTAAATTCATTCTTTAATCATTAGTGACAGTTGTAGTAACTTGGCCCACTGTGCCTGGAAGCCAGTCGGCAATTTCATAAACCAATAGAGTTGTATATTTCTAGTGTCTTATTAGAACTGGTTTGATGGGCAATCTTGATGATTATGTTTCTCCTCTATGTTCGGCTTTCAGCAACTTGCAGGTGAAGATATTGACATTTGTCTGTCCCAGCTTTTTAGCCAATCAACTTTTCGTACTGTAGATTTGGCATGGATGCTGCATTTCAGGAAATTCTACGCTCAAACAAGTAGTTAGTTAAAGCTGGCCAACTTCAGCAAAGCCAAACTATTTTCCCAAAATACCCTCCCAGCCATAGATGTTAATGAAAATGCAGCTTCATATGAATGGCATACCATCAGACATTGGATTTTCTTGATTGATGAGTAGAAAAGTGAATCAGAACTGCTTGTTGTTTCTTCCCTGGTGGTTCTTGTTCGTGACTTACTGTCCTATTTTGTTCTTCACCTGCCTCTCTTCTCTTTACTCTCTTCCTCTCCCCGGTACCTTTTGCTTTTCAACTTGCCCAAGACACAGTTTCTGATCCAGGAGTGTGTGTCGCTGATCTCAAAGCCAAACTTTATCTCTACTCTGTGCTACGCCATTGACAATCCCCTGCACTACCAGAAGGTAAGGGGGCAATTGCTCTATATCAGTTTTTCAACACTAACAATTTTGAAGTTTTGTTAGAAATGTTTACTATACCTGTTTGTTAAATGCTTTTGGGGCATCTTGGTAGGACATGAAGAGCAACAGGTTGAAAATGCAACACTCTTCACATTACACCATGTTGAAACAGACACCTTATGTTTAAAGTATCACTTCCCTTGCAGGAAATCACTTTTCTCCAATATTGTATTTGGCAGTGTTATGTTCCATCCTCGTAAAGCTAAGGCAAACTATAACAGAGTCACTGCCACAATAGTGCTGCCTAGATCCCTAAGACACAAAATATCTCTCTAGAATTTGGTTAGTTAACCCAGTTTGCCAGTGGAGACTTAAGTACAAACTGCATTGAGCATTACCAGAGTTGTTTTCTCCTTGGTTCAAGATTTGCCAAAATCTAGCCTAATCTAAGATTCTCAAGCAATATTTAAAAAACGGTACCAAAACAATATTTTTCACTTTACCAGTGTTTTCCATAGGTGCCATCTGCTGGCCAGATGGCAGCACATTACTTTTTTCAGTGTTAATTTTTGTTTTTTAATATGGGCATTTCCCCAACAATCTGATTGCTGTATTGGTTTGTTGTGTTGTTGTTTAACCTTGTAGTCGTGTATCAGACGTATCTTCGCCTTCATTTCACTTTGTTTTAGCACTGTGCCTGTGGAGGAGTTTGTCATTTAGAGTAACTTGACATGTTTGTTGTTTGTCAGATGTGTAAAATTGCTCAGCACTTGGATGTAAGATGAACATGAGTACAGTGCCTCCCACGGAATTGAAAATTTCCCCTACTTGCCAGTTTGATTAGATGTGACACACCTACTTGATTTGCAAGGACAATTAATCGATAACCTGTGACCACAGTGAAAGGTGTGTTGTTCAACCAACACACAGGTTGTTAACAGGTTATTTGTGTTTTTTTTACAAAATGGTCCTGATGTGATAATATAAAAGTCATAACAAAAGTACATTGAATGCATGCATTTTTAGTGATAGTAGTTGTAAAGTGTTGTTTCACTCAAAACTAAATGCCAGTGTTCAATGCACAACACAACACATAGCCTAATTAATCTGAAAAGTAAACCGCACAGGTAAATGTGTATTTTAAATGGAATCAATGTGTCAAAATGCATGAAAAGACACCAGTCAAGAGCTTGTCCATCAAAATTTCCCTAGTGGAGCATGCCTTTGGAGCAAACCTACAAGCCACTATGTGAAAGATATAAAAATTTCAGTAGTCTAGCAAATTAACTGATGTTTTTAATGCAGTCCATGCAAGCAGAAAAGTGCTGAATCAGATATTAGTTGTTGTATCAATATGAGAGCCCACGTGCGAGTGACCTGCTTGCATATGTTTGAGTTGGACATTGCCATAGATAAACAATCAAATCAAGATGTGGTATATAAGGAAATGATCCTACTTCTGTTGCATATTGTAGAGTACATATTTCATTACATTCAATAGGCAGTATATCTGAATGGCGAATGTGTTCATTGATGTGTGAAAAGCAGTCACTGTATCATTGTTTACTATTGTGTAAACGGGGGCAATCTGACCACCTCCAAAATCATTCTGGCTCAAACCCTGCTATAAAGTGCTCGTCAGTTTGTTCATGGTCAGCTTTGATTCTGCTAAGCTTTGTAAATCCAGCAGCGTGGAGCTAGTCTACGTCACTGTTGCTTGCTGCACAATATGAGACTCGAGCTTGATAGAGCAATTCTGGGTTGAGTGACATTATACCACTCAAAGCAAGCTTATGACAAGCCCCTTTTAATTTGAACTGGCTCTCAGTTTACAAATCAAGCTGTTACTCATTTGGACACCTGTTTGGCTAAAGACATATTTGTTGGTGTGTATGTGTAAAAAAAAAAAAAAAGAGAGAATTCACATTTCTTCAACATTGAAATAATATTGGTTCTAAATTGTCTTTCAGAGTTTGAAGCCGTCGGCCCACCTATTTACTCAGCTGAGTAAAGTTCTTAAGCTCAGCAAGGTCCAAGAGGTAAGCCGGCTCTAGAATGGGCTTCAGATAGTAATTATCGCGCTGCGATATCAACATTCTAAAGTTTGACTAAAGTCAAAATTAAACATGTGGTTATTCTAAAGATGATCTGTCTGAAATGTGAGAACATGTCACAATGTCACCCAATCATTTATTTCCCAGGTGATATTTGGCCTTGCTTTGCTCAACTCCAGCAACGCAGACCTTCGAGGTTTTGGTAAGTAAATCAAGTAGAGTGTAACATATTTTGAAGGAGTTGTACAAATAACCAAAAGGTACAGGAAATTTTAGGTGCATCACATGATGTGTCATCATAGAAATTACTAATGCAATATAAGTGTTTATGGCATTAGACATGTGGCCATAGTCCGTTGTGGAGAACATTGCGTTTAGGCATTTGGGCAGTGTTCTAGAACCAGGCTATGAATTACCAAGCAGACCTTGATTCAGCACAAATGTGTTGTCCAAGCTGTACAGTGATGTAAAGGCTGAAGTAACTGATAACATATTGAATTGTCGAATTGGCGTATTGTTATAGCCCTATTGATCACCTCATGCTGTTTAATATAGGCTTTCAAAAGTGCTTTATTTATAGATCTAAGACTATGCTTCTGTACTGCGATTAAAAGTTCTGCAACATAAGCATGTGCCAAAGCTATTTATTGCTTTAAAGGATAAGGTTGGTGTTTTTAATGCATTGCTTACAAATCATAGATAGATAGATATAATTTTATTTATGTGTCACTCCTCAACATACAGGTCAAACAGAGCAACAAACACAGTACCCCAATAGAAAAGGAAGTTGAGGACCACTCACTCACTGTTTTTAGTTTTACTTATTACCAAATCAAATTCAAATGGGAACAAATTCTTCATTACGCCGGGGACTATTTTCGGTGCTACGGAACTACTTTCCTGAGATCGCAAACGTCTTTACAGCCGGCTTATTAAGTTGTTTGAGGAAAAAGTCGGCTGGCCCGTTGCATCGCGATGATGGAATATGCTGCCAGAGCAACGGCACGGCTCTTTGACGTGTTGTTAACCGTTTTTTTTAATACAATGGAGTTCTATGGCTGCGGGGACATGGCTTCATTGGGCACCGGCTACATGGACGAGACTTGTTGGCAAAACAAAATCATTGCTGATTTTGTAGGTAGATTTTCATAGGATTTGTTGACGGTAAGCAATGCATTAAAAAACACCAGCCATATCCTTTATCAATTTTAATATTTAATTGATTACTGTTAGAGAATTCAATTGGAAGGCATAGATATAACTGGAAGATAGTTCTGAAATGATGTAAACCAGACTGAAGAACTCCTTGGACTTGATTCTCGTAATTCAGACCAGTAGCACTGAGTGACAAGTGACTATCTAAATTCTAGCAGCCTGTTTGACAGCAGTTTCTGGGTCGCCAACATAAATCAGGAATTTTAAAGGTTGCATTTGGTATGCCAAATACAATAATCAGATTTATCATAAGTGGAAGGGTTTGACACATTCAACATCCAAAGATTGCCAGGCCAACATTAAGGGTAGCAAGGCAAGTTGTATCATTGGGTTTTACAGGCAAATGCAGCTGTGTATTGCCAGCATAGTGCTGTAAAGAAACATGTCAGCGAATTCTATAACGAAGTGGGAGCATAAAGGGATTGAACCTTGAAGTAATCCACAGATAAAATGTGCTGAGGAAGACCGTCTCTACAGTCTATATACTATATACTCTATACTACAGTCTCTGTCGTATATGTAGTATGTCTGTAGTATATGTAAAACGGAAACTAGATTAGAATGTTTCAAGTAAATCATATTTGCTAATTTAATCAATTAACTCTTTATCAACAGATTTAGCACTTGAGACTTTAGTCTATAATTATTGAGAAAGGGAGATGTGTAGTTCTATACTAGGCTTTCAAGAGACTGCACAGCGATGTGTTGAAATGTGGTGGAACAGAGCCAAGCCAGTTAAAATTCTCATTTCTTGTTCTGAGACTGCATCAAGAACTGAAATTCAACAACCACTTCTACAAGCAAGTTCATTTGCATACTGCTCAATACATCAATACATGATTTATATAAAAGGATATTCTCAAGTGCTGCATGCTACGATGAAGTTTGATAGCGCACAGGCATAGAGGAGTGGAGTGTCTGCCTGAATGACCTGATTTGCCTCTTGATGACCACAGCACTTTGGTGATAGCAACGTGGGGGGAAAAACAAAATGGAAAACTGGGACAGAACAATTTTTGACATTGGCTCATCAGCAACAGCACAGTACAAAGAAACTAGCAGAAAAACAAGTGTGCGTTTTCCTCATTGCTTGTTTTTGCTCTCTTTCTCAGCGGCACAGTTCATCAAGCAGAAGCTCCCGGACCTTCTGCGGTCGTACGTGGACGCGGATCTCGGAGGAAACCAGGAAGGTGGCTTCCAAGACATTGCCATAGAGGTCCTGCACCTGCTCCTCTCCCATCTACTGTTTGGCCAGAAGGGAGCCAGTGGTGTAGGGCAAGAGCAGATTGACGCCTTCCTCAAGACACTGTGCAGAGGTAAGGGAGATGAACTCAATATTGTGGTGGCCGTGTGGGGCAGAATCATGAAGCAAAATCAGTACCTTCAAAAAAATAAAGTGTTTTAAGATAGTCTGTGGGTAGAATTGTCAAAAGTTTGCAGTGCCATATTTGTTCATTTAAGTGTGTGTTGTATTTCAGATTTCCCTCAGGAGCGCTGCCCTGTGGTGCTCGCACCACTGCTGTACCCTGAAAAACGGGACATTCTCATGGACAGGATCCTGCCAGACTCGGGAGAGTTAGCTAAGACCATGATGGAGAGTTCTCTTGCAGAATTCATGCAAGAAGTTGGCTATGGCTTCTGTGCTAGGTGAATTTATTCATTTTTTTAAAATCATTTATTTCAGTGAACCTAATTGTAGATATAATTTCATACCTTGGTCTATTGGTCTAATTTGTCATTTTGAAAAGTGAAATTAGACAGTTAACATGTTTTGCCGGTAACACAAGCAAATTTCGATTTGCAAAAAAATATCATCATAATATACCAAACCTTAAAGCCAAACCCAAGGTATGTACCAAATTATGTATATTAACAAATGTATGTGATCAGATTTGGTGTGTGAATGTTCAAGTTGGGGTTAGCCAACACTGACTGATCTGTGTCCTTGTCTCTTTCCCAGTCTTGATGAGTGCAGAAACATAATCATTCAGTATGGGGTGAGAGAGGTGACTGCCAGCCAGGTAGCCAGGGTCCTGGGCATGATGGCTCGTACCCACTCTGGCCTGGCTGATGGCATCCCACTACAGGTAAGCTGCTAATGTGCTCCAAAAGACATGGACTGCCTGAACTTTTTGACACAATATCACATCCTGAGGGTTTTTTTCCTGGCTTAAATTAGGTTTTTGGCAGGACTAGATGGCGTTTTATGCTGATTTGTGTCTTAGTGGCATTTGCCACTACCAATTTCAAGGTGTTTATAAGTTTTGGTCAAAGACTCGAAGAATCAAAGACCATTTTAATTCCAATTGAATGAAACCAGTTTTGCCACTGAAATGAGTGGAAATAGGGGAGGGGGGGGAGACAAGTAAAAATTTAGCTTAGTGCTAGTTTCAGGCTCACCACCTGTTCTGTCTTTGAAGCTGACCAATATAACGGCCTAATAATTCCCAACATCTAGGCTAAGCAGGTGACAACACACAAACGGCAAAAATCAAAGGATCCACTGCAACCTGCTTAGGCTTATCCATGATTTTAGTCTCGGAGGGGGTGAATATTTAAGTGCGTGGCATCCACATTACATGAACTGATTTTATTTTTTGTGTGTTTTTTTTCCTGCAGTCCATCTCTGCTCCAGGAAGCGGTATCTGGAGTGATGGTAAGGACAAAAGCGATGGCTCGCAAGCACACACCTGGAATGTTGAGGTTCTCATCGACGTTGTCAAGGAAGTGGTGAGTCATTCATCTTTTTATTTAGAATAGTCATCTGAAATCTGCACTAGCATTTTCCTTAATCGTTTCATGTCAATATTTTTTCACTTCCATGGACAACTACACTTTCATGTTTGATTGGCAAGAACAATTGGACAACAAACGTGAACAGTGATACCTTTATTTGTCAAATAAGATTTTTTTTTTCTGGGTGAATACTGAAACAAACACAACGTAGCAATGTCATTTTATTTAAAAAATGAAAATGTCACTTGTCACCAATGCACAAAAGTTCCATACAGTGTAATCTGTCAACTTAATATGACGGCCCAATAAACCAAACGTGTTAAGCTGTTCAGAAATGTAAAAAAAAAAAACACCCAGTGTGCGTGGTGTTGCTTGTGGTGGTGGTAATTTTGCACCCTCTGTGAATCCCAGTCAAAACCTAGAACATCAATATCACCGTGTGGCAGAGCCTGCAGTGTGTCTGCAGACTTACAAACATTTGCAAGCATTGTTACAGCTGGTTAGCACGATGCACACTTGGATTCAAATTTTTTCCCATTGTCCGTGCATTAGATATCCACCATTTTGCCATAAAACCCTGCAACGTTACCTGTTGGAAATTTTATGCCAATACATGAGTTAATATATGGTCCGTCTGATGTCGGCCAGCCTCATGGTAGGCGTGACAGCAATTTTTGCCTCAGCTTATTCTCAAAAGCTAGTCACATTTCCACTGGTCTGACTGCTTTTTCTTTGTCTGTGCCCTAGAATCCCAATCTGAACTTCAAAGAGGTGACATACGAGTTGGACCACCCTGGCTTTATGATCCGGGACAGTAAAGGCCTGCAGATAGTAGTATACGGCATCCAGAGAGGGCTGGGCATGGAGGTGTTCCCTGTTGACCTCATCTATCGGCCATGGAAACACGCCGAAGGACAGGTAAATCGCCAAAATATGTGTTCAATTAAGTGTGTAATTGTAGTGGCAAACTCGGATGAGGGGATGTTTTGCTACTGCCTTCGTTGTTCAAAAAGAACAACTGAGATTAACTGCAATGTCAAATAGGAAGTGATTTCTATATGTGGACACATAATGCAGTTGTGGTTATTGATCTTTATGGCATTTGCTGCAATGGTGCTTGGCTGCAAATCACTCTTCTCTAAATGTCCCATTGCTGTCTTTCTTTCTTTAGTTGTCATTCATCCAGCACTCCCTCATGAGCCCAGAAGTGTTTTGCTTTGCTGATTACCCTTGCCACACAGTGGCCATTGACATCCTCAAGGCCCCACCAGAGGATGACAACAGGGAAATCGCCACCTGGTACGGAACACTTAATTTGGCCACAGTGTACTAAGCATTTGGCATGGGGCAGGTGCTCGTTTCTCCCCCTAGATATCACTTTATTCTGATGGGCTTACTAGACATGACGTGTCTCTAAACCCCTTCACAGGAAAAGCCTGGACCTGGTGGAGAGCCTACTTCGGTTGTCTGAGGTGGGCCAGTATGAGCAGGTGAAGCAGCTGTTCAGCTTCCCCATCAAGCACTGCCCTGACATGTTGGTGCTGGCGTTGCTGCAGATCTCCACCTCCTGGCACACACTGCGCCACGAGCTCATCTCTACCCTCATGCCCATCTTCCTGGGCAACCACCCAAATTCTGCCATCATCCTGCACTACGCCTGGCATGGACAGGTAGGTGGCAGAATCAATATCTTGTTGATAATGCTTGTTGGATTGTGGCAACGAATTCTGCTGGAGAGATGTTTTTATAGTCATGAGGGTTATTTTTCTCAGCTATCTATTCTGAGCTTGCTATTCACCTGTATTCTGTGTAGTCTCTGAAACCTGGTGGTTGTGTTTTTAGGGCCAGTCTCCTTCCATTCGCCAGCTCATCATGCACTCGATGGCTGAGTGGTACATGAGAGGGGAGCAGTACGACCAGGCCAAGCTGTCGCGCATCCTGGATGTGGCCCAGGACTTGAAGGTTTGTGGCAATGGACCAAATATTTATTGTGATGCCAAGACAACTCTGAACTCTCTTTTTACCTAAGCTAAAGGAAAAAAATTTGGAAGATTCTATTGCATTGAATGTGTTCTACCGCTAGTTGAGGTGTATGTATGTCTTTTTTTTTTTTAGGGACAATGTTCTCTTAAAACCCCAAACTAAAAGCTATATATATTCTAGGTATATTCATAGTGTTGAGTATGACTTTTCAAACCATGAATATAAGCTTTGTACAATTTGTGATTGTAATTTAAAATACAGGACTTTTTCAAGGCTTACTAGCATTATACAATCAATAATTGTATGATTCAGTGATGCTGAAGTAGGGCTGGGCGATAATTCAATATTATTGTTTATCGTTTTGTTTGACATCACACCTAACATTAACATTCGGTTCAATGAGATGAACATTAATTTGATTATTTAACGTGATTTTTGCATACATGAACCATATCTTGATATATATTGATATCGAGAAAAATCCTTATGATTATTGTGATATTGATTTCAACCATATCGCCCAGCCCTATATTGAAGCCCAGAACTAGTGCTGCAACGGTTTAAATTTTTTAATGGCAACATCACATTTGGGGTATTACCCAGATACATTAATAATCTAGGGTTGTGCGTTGTTGACCAATGGTTCAATTTACTGAAGCAGTTGATATGCTGCTGCTTGTTAGTACAGGTTAATGGAGAATGAGTTGTTCCAAGATGGTTATTGTTGTTTGGCTCAAATCCTATTTTGTTTGGCTAAGTAAGGTTCGTTTTAGGAACCAGATCCATGGACATTGTTTATCAATATACCTCGACAATAATAGAGCCAAGGCTATAACCAGGTTGTTACTATTGCAATCATTATGTCTTTAAGGGGGGCTTGCAAGTAACTGAGCTTCATGCTAATTACAAAAAATGCATGGTCGGTCAATGAGAAAATGAACCCTTTTTGCTGTTTTCAAAAGTGTATCCTTTTACACAACAATAAGGATTTGAATTGTTTGATATTCCTCCTTGTAACTTTTTTTGCATAAGTCGGCGGGAGGCTGAGAAGTTGATGAATGTAATGAATGGAGAAAAGTGATAGTTTTAAAAAGCAGTGTTCTATAATATTCTCCCACTTGGTAATAATGATTGTGGTGGGGTGCCAACTAGCACTAAAGGCAGCATATTGAATATTAATACTCACAGTTTTGCTGTACCCGAACTCTGAAATGCAGGCATCAAATCACGATGGTCACTAAGCCATTGTTTGTTTGTTCTCCAGTCTCTATCGATGCTGCTGAATGGTACTCCGTTTGCCTTTGTTATTGACCTTGCTGCACTTGCCTCTCGCCGTGAATACCTCAAACTTGACAAATGGCTGACTGACAAAATCAGAGAGCATGGGGTGAGTCCTCAAATTGATGTTGGTACAGAGTTTTATTTCCAGAAAGTATTCTGAAAGGTTCAATAATGGTTAATACTAGTTTTCTCAAGTATACTGTTAAATATATTTTGGGCAATGTAATGTTCAGTGTTCCCTGAGAGAATCTTTTTTTCATCGTCTATAATATGTACTTTGTTTCTGTGTGTCAGGAACCCTTTATCCAGGCGTGTGTGACGTTCCTGAAGAGGCGCTGCCCATCCATTATGGGGGGTTTGGCCCCAGACAAGGACCAGCCCAAAAGCGCCCAGCTGCCCCCGGAGACCTTGGCCACCATGCTGGCCTGCCTGCAGTCCTGTGCTGGGTGAGACACTATCTATCCCAGAGCTGTAATGACTGGAACAGTCCTATTGTGTATTATTGGATTGTCTGGTACTCTTAAATGATGTTTGCAGACTGTTTGAATAAAAGTTTGTCCATGTTGCTCAGTGTTTGTAGTATTGGACAGCACCAAGTTGTTTCTAAGACTGAAAAACTGCCTTGTTAACTTTGATTGGAATGGAGTTTCTTACCACTGTTGCACTATGGTTATTCAGATATTTCTTGCCTTTACTGAACGTTCAGTTTTTTATTTTTACTAGAAAATCAACTTTTTGTTTTTTTTTCCAGGAGTGTGACCCAGGAGCTGTCGGAGACGATCCTGACCATGGTTGCCAACTGCAGCAATGTGATGAACAAAGCCCGGCAGCCGCCACCAGGGGTGATGCCGAAGGGACGCGCTCCCAGCACCAGCAGCCTTGATGCCATCTCCCCTGTTCAGGTATCAGTGTTTTATCTCCACATAAAGGGTACAATCCTGCCTCTGCACACCTATTAACTTGGGTAAAAAATAGCAGCAGTTGTGTGGAATCTGCAACAAATGCTCTTATCCAGGAGAACTTTTTAGCATTGCATAAATCAAGCTGGAGATGATGCAACTTTCCAGTAAACGCATTTTGTCATTTTTGGTTTGCAAGATGCTGTCCCAAGCCTCAGGAAAAATATCAGTCTCCAATTTTGGACTTGTATTTATTGCAGTTGATGGCGGATATTGGTCCCCACTGACAATTTAATTCCATTTCTGCCTCTTTCTCTCTCTGACTCGCTTTCTCCCTCCTCCAGATGGACCCTCTGTCGGCCATGGGTTCCCTTAACCTGGGAGGCACGGCCACCTCCCATACTCAGAGCATGCAGGGTTTCCCCTCTTCACTGAGCTCGGCTTTCAGTAACCCTCAGTCCCCGGCCAAGGCCTTTCCGCCTCTCTCCAACCCCAACCCCAGCACGCCATTTGGGGGCATTGGCAGCCTCTCCTCGCAGCTCCCTGGTATGGACTCTGGTACTATGCTTTTTGATTATTTTCTACCAAAATACATCGCAATACTGTAGTATCACAGCCATTTGACTTCATCTTTTTTTTCAGTTTTACCTTGAGAAATGAGAATGGAATCACCTAAAACTGGTTTTTATAGAATTGTTTTTTTCCTTTGCCCATTTTGTTTATGCATTTTTCTTTGCCATGCAAATGCTGTTTTCATAGTTTAAAAAATCTTTGTTTAAGAAACAATTTAATAAATGCTTGATGTTTCTTGTGTTGCTTCCAGGTCCTCTGGGTTCAGGCATCGGCTCTGGTATTGGTTCTGGTCTTGGAATGCCAGCCGTGAGCAACGACCCATTTGGCACCAGGAAGATGAGCACACCAGGCCTGAACCCACCCACCTTTCAGCAGAGTAAGATGAAGGCCTGTAAGTGGTGGTGGTGGTGTGACTGAGAGCCCAGCCCTGCGCTGCTCAACACTGTATTTCCTCTACATTGATCATGATTGATTTCTCATTTGCAAATTTTTATTTGATTTCTTATGCACCCTAGGGTGCCACACCAATATGGCTTACAAGACACTTCTCACTAGTGTCTGTCCATGTCTGAAATTGCATACAACCTAGAAAGTTTTTATGTTCTGAATCTTGGAGGAAATACAGGTCAGTCTTCCATTTTTTGTCTGCTTCTGCTGACAGCCCCACTTTAGTGTCCTAAGTGTACTTCTAGCATCAACAAGAGGCCTAACCTGACTTGATCAGTTGGAATCCTTTTGATGCCTAGTGTGTTGCTTTGAGATTGTACCCATGCTTTTTCATAAATGGGTTAATTGGTTTTCGTATCCATGCTTCATCAGTGTTGGCTCAAAACATTCAAGTGGATAGTGGGACTTTTCAAACGTTTTGAAAAAAAATCTCTTCTTTTAGCTGACCTCTCTCAGGTGTGGCCCGAGGCAAACCAGCACTTTAGTAAGGAGATAGACGACGAAGCAAACAGCTACTTCCAGCGCATCTACAACCACCCACCTCACCCGACCATGTCTGTGGATGAGGTATGTAGCTACATGCCTCACCTGTGTTAAAGCTGCTGTAGGTAATTTTGGGAGGAAAGGGATCAATCAGATTTTTGATGTTTTTTTATTTTATTACTTCTAAATAGATGTTAATCCATGAAAGTTATCTACTGCAGCTTTAAGCAAAAATCCAAACTTCTGGATCAGACCACTATTTGCTTTCAGGATGCTTTCATTCTTTGCCTGTGTTGATGATCATTCTATTCCTTATCCTCAATAATGTTTTTGCGCTTCTAACTTACTCACTCATCTCCCTCAAACAATGTCCTCCTCCTCTTGTAGGTACTGGAGATGCTGCAGAGGTTCAAGGACTCAACCATCAAGCGGGAGCGAGAGGTGTTCAATTGCATGCTGCGGAACCTGTTTGAGGAGTATCGCTTCTTCCCCCAGTATCCGGACAAGGAGCTGCACATCACCGCCTGCCTGTTTGGGGGCATCATCGAGAAGGGCCTCGTCACATACATGGCCCTGGGCCTGGCCCTTCGATATGTTCTTGAAGCTTTACGGAAACCTTATGGATCCAAAATGTATTACTTTGGCATCGCTGCTCTAGATAGGTTCAAAAACAGGTATGGGAATTTTTTTAAATGAATTTAAATTTTACATTAATCATAGTATGTCCGACAGGCTAACCAATATCTCTCCCTATAGACTGAAGGACTATCCCCAGTATTGTCAACACTTGGCCTCAATTGGCCACTTCTTGCAATTCCCCCACCATTTACAAGAGGTAAACAGGTTTCCCTAATTTCCTACGTTCTTAATTCTTTGTTCATTCTTCATCATTCTTGCAATCTTACTCTGTCCCAGCCATGGCCTCGGGCAGAGAATCCTACTCCTAGATAAATAAGTCTCTCGCTCTGCACTTCCCATATCCTGTGCGTGCAGTATATCGAGTATGGCCAGCAGTCACGGGACCCTCCGGTGAAGATGCAGGGTTCCATCACCACCCCTGGAAGCCTGGCCCTGGCACAGGTCCAGGCCCAAGCCCAGTCGCAGCAACCCGGTGGACCCAAAGCCCCCCAGCCGGGTCAGCCCAGCACCCTGGTCACCACCACTACTACTACAACCACAGTAGCCAAAACCACCACCATCACAAGACCCACGCCCAGCAGCTTCAAGAAGGATGTGCCTGTGAGTTTGGCAATTTGTGAAAGACCAAGCACCCTAAGTTATCCCTTGTCACTTTATCACATTTGTCACCTCAAGATTTAATTTCATTGATGGCAAGGGTATTTGGATAGTATGAAAGTCCTCTCCAAACGGTATACCGAAAAAACATGCTTACCTTTTGGTTTGTCTTTTGAAAGTAGGTTTTTCTCCGCAAGTAGAAATTTGTCTCTGTTACCATTTGAAATGCTCCCTACACCTGTTAAAGGGATAACTGTCCTGCTCTTGCCTGCAGCCCTCCATAAACACCACCAACATTGACACCTTGCTAGTGGCCACAGACCAAACGGAGAGGATTGTAGAGCCTCCAGAGAATGTCCAGGAGAAGATCGCCTTCATCTTCAACAACCTTTCTCAGTCCAACATGACACAGAAGGTAAAGGGAATCTGATAAGATTGGGCTGCATCTCATGCTCCTCAGCAGTCTAAGAACCAGTGAAATTAAAACTCTATATTTTCTGCTGTAAGGTTGAGGAGCTGAAAGAGACGGTGAAGGAGGAGTTCATGCCCTGGGTGTCTCAATACCTGGTGATGAAGCGTGTCAGCATTGAGCCCAACTTCCACAGTCTCTACTCCAACTTCCTGGACACACTCAAGAACCCTGAGTTTGTCAAGATGGTCCTCAACGAGACCTATCGGAACATTAAGGTAAAACATTTTCTTGATTACATGGTCTTTTTCACTGTCTACTATGAATATCTGTTTAACTGAGGATTCTTATGCAATTTTCACTGCATATGTTGATCAAATTAAGCACTTTTATCTGTAATTGTTTGATAATGGGTTAATACTATGCGGTATGAATGAATGTTAGTTGGGTGGTCCTTGGATTGGTTTCAGTACTTGTGGGATAGAAAACTGGTAGGATGGAAAACCAGCAGTATTCTGGGTCCTGAGGACCAGGATTGAGAACCACTGATGTAGACGATGAGCTATGCTTTGCATATAAAGCATGCCAGTAGGGCCAGACAGTATGGACAAAATTAATATCACAATAATCCTAAGAAATTATTTCGATATTGATTTTATTTATAGCAATATCTGTTAATTTATGCAATATCATGTTAAATACTCAAATTGATGTTCATCACATTGAACTGCATGGTAATATGAAGTATGATCAAACTCTCATTTTCCATCACTGTTACTCTCAAAAGACCTAAGTTGGAGAAGTGAATTGTAGCTGGTACTAGATCAAAGCATAGCAAACAACACTGGTAAAATCCTCTGTCCCTCTTTCAGTAGTTTTCAATAAGTATTGCTTCATACATGTATGATGTGCAATAGAGAGAAAAAAATGGTTCTGTTGGTTAATTTCAAGTATTGCTTGGCATATTATACCAGTTATCAGCATGACTGGAACATCTTTGACCAATCAGGTTGAAGTTGCCTTTGTATGTTTGAAGCTACATATTTGTCCCAGCAAGCCTCATCTTACACAAGCGCCACCACCCCCACCCCCTGCTCCAAACCCCCACCCCTTCTCCCTTTTTTCCAGGTTCTATTGACCTCAGACAAGGCGGCTGCCAATTTCTCTGATCGGTCTCTGCTGAAGAACCTGGGCCACTGGCTGGGCATGATCACACTGGCCAAAAACAAGCCTATCCTTTACACGGTAAGAATTTGCAACAACTTCATAGACATCTTTTTAACACTACATTTGAAATGTGTGTTTTGTGGAAGAGCCTGTAAATCAATTAGTTCCATCATTTTCTCTTTCCCAGGACCTGGAAGTGAAGTCCCTCCTGCTGGAAGCCTATGTGAAAGGCCAGCAGGAGCTGCTGTATGTAGTTCCCTTCGTGGCCAAAGTCCTGGAGTCCAGTCTACGGAGTATGGTGAGTAATATAGGTCATCACCACACCACACATACACCAGCCAGTATAAAATTTCATACTTTGGTCAAAAATATCCTGGTGAACAGTTGTCAATATATTTATCAAAATTAGTTGAGCAACTGTAATTATACTAAAAAATTATGTCTCCTGGCTGGCATCATTGGAATTTTTTTTTTAATTTCTTTTTTTTTAAATAAACCACAATATAATGAAACCAACCCATATCAGCCCTACACCACACCTGATTAAACAAGCTGGTGACCTTTTGAATAGGCTTATAATGGCTCATAATGAAGTCTTAAATCACATGTCTGTAAACTGGTTTTAAAATTGTGCAGCTTTATTATGTGTTCTACCAAAACATTGACAGGACTTTTAAATGTAATAAATAATGTCCTATTTGTCTCCACGGTTGTAGATCTTCAGGCCCCAGAACCCGTGGACCATGGCGATCATGAATGTTCTCGCTGAGCTGCATCAGGAACATGACCTCAAGGTAATGGTTTCCCCTTGTTTACAGGCACTTGCTTGCTGAAAGCTCTGGACAACCAAATTTGATAACAAGAATGGATATATTTGTGGTACACACAAAATCTGAGGCAATGTCTGCCCATCGCTATGCCAGTGCTATCCTTGAAAAATTTGCTAATGGTAAACTTTCAAACATTTTATCCAAGTGTGCTGATGAATGTGATGCTCGGTCCAGTTGGGTACTAGTGCTCTCTGGTATTCAGACTGCCAATATATAAACTAATTTGGCCATTACCACTTCAGCCCAAGGTGATTCCATTTCTTGGTGTACAAAGCACAAAACGTATTCCTCCACTGTCCAGAACCTTGTAGGGCCTCTGAACAAAGGCTAGTTACCAGCTAAGGTAGCTGGTAGAATAGGTACTAGTCAGCCACTATCAAAATAATTGGCTTGTGACTAGTGTTGATTTCATAGTCCGTTGATATATCCTCTTGTTCATTGCAGCTGAACTTGAAGTTTGAGATTGAAGTTCTGTGTAAGAACTTGTCTCTGGACATCAATGATCTGAAGCCAGGAAATCTGCTGAAGGACAAGGACAAGCTGAAGAGTCTGGAGGAGCAGCTGTCGGCACCAAAGAAAGAGGCAAAGCCTCCGGAGGAGATGCTCCCTATTGTCACCACAGGTGGGTTCTCTACCTTGCTTGGGCAAATTCCTGCCCTTGTAAGTTGCATACATTTAAATCTGAAAGTTTTTTTATTGTTTGAGCTGAGTACATTTATTTTGGTTAGGATTTGCATCTACTTGAGTTTTATTCATTTTTAATTTCTGCTTATTTGCTGCTCATGGTGCCATGCTGTTCTGCTTCCCCTTCTGATTTTAATCAAAATAGCGTTTTGTAACCAACAGGAGACTTTCTTCCATTTGCAGCTGCCCCCTCCACCCCTGCAGCAACCACCACCACCTGCACAACAACTGGGCCCCCAACCCCACAGTTCAGTTACCATGACATCAATGTGTATGCCCTGGCAGGTCTGGCCCCACACATCAATATCAATATCAACGTAAGTATCAGGTCCCTGCAAACCACTGGCTGAGGCGCTTTTTATGATAACAATACCCGCATTGAATGATGGGCAGTGAAATACAGCAAATTCACACAATTGAAACCCCCAGTCTTCTGGTCTTAAGCACTACAGTGTCTCCAGTCCAAAATACACAGGACTAAAAGTCATTGGATGGATATTTGGAGTTAGCTGCTAATTTCCTCTCCTATTTCCTCCCTGTTCTCTTACACTCTCTCTTCCCCCTCACCGCCCTCCCTCTATTATAAAACATTCCCTTCCACTCCTCACCCTGTACTCACTCTCATTTTCTGCTCCTTTCTTGTTGTCTTCCTCTCCTGCTTGCTTTGTCTTTCCTCCTTGTAGATCCCCCTGCTACAAGCTCATCCACAGCTGAAGCAGTGTGTACGGCAGTCAGTGGAGCGGGCAGTCCAGGAGTTGGTGCATCCTGTGGTTGATCGCTCCATCAAAATTGCCATGACGACATGTGAGCAGATCGTCAGGAAGGACTTTGCACTGGACTCGGAGGAGTCCCGCATGCGTGTGGCTGCCCACCACATGATGAGGAACCTGACTGCTGGCATGGCCATGATCACCTGCCGTGAGCCTCTGCTCATGAGCATTGCCACCAACCTTAAGAACAGCTTCGCTGCTGCACTTAGGGTATGGTTAACACTTACATGGAGGTGTATTTCCTTAAACGCAAATGTTCTTTGGGTTAAAGAAAATGCACAGAATAGGGACAGCACTGAAACTGAATAGAGAGTTGTTTTTAGGAATAATTACAGATTCATAGGTCATTTTAGATTAATAGGAGATGAATACATTTTGATGTAACTCCCAACAGTTGTCTCCATATGGCATGCTATTTTAACCTCCTTCCCTACCCGTTTCTTTCAAATAGCTTGTTCTTTCCCTCCATCTCTAACTTCCTCTGTTGATTCCCCCAGGCACCGACCCCCCAGCAGAGGGAGATGATGGAGGAGGCCGCAGCCAGAATCGCTCAGGACAACTGTGAACTGGCTTGCTGCTTCATCCAGAAAACGGCCGTGGAGAAGGCTGGCCCTGAAATGGACAAGAGACTAGCCACGGTGAGACTTTGAATAGGCTGACTAGCTTAACGGCCCTAATCTTAAACATGTGTTTTAGATATGTTAAGTAGAGGTTCCCCGGTAACAGTTGTTCAGAACCAATTTGAGTGGCAACTACTTTATTATGTAGATCAGCAGATGCGAGTACTGATCAGAGTACCACTGAATTAACATTCATTCATGCTGCATAGTATTGGCCTATAAAAAACAATTACATGATTATATATATTTTTGACCATCTGAAACACACATATTGTCACTATACTATGCCACCTATATTGCCCAATTTATACTGATAATACTACTGCCTCTCTGAAATCCGTCGTAGGGAGGGAAAACTTCTTTCCCTGAGTAGGCTAACTCATCAAGGTAAATGGCAAAGGACCCCAGTCCATGTCCTCTTCTCTCACTCTGTGTGCATTTAGTTACACAGTGGGTAAGGGCTACGTCTCAAGTTGTTTGTCTCCTGGTCTGTGCATCGCGAAATGACAGTAGCACAGCCAGCTTTATATAATGTGATGACAATTTGACAAATTTAAGACTAAAATTTAAAAAAAATTAAAAATCCTCCTGGGCCCCCCAGGTAAAACCTGTGTATGAGAAACTATAGAACAGCTATGGAATCTGCCTTGGTTTCCTTTCCAGAATGTTTTTTGTTTTTTTAATACCTTTTTAAAAGAGAAAGTGTGTCTGGGTTTGTTTTGTGACCTGCAGAGTCAAAAGAGAGTGTCAGGGTTTTCCTTGCATTTTAAAATGATAAGCAGCCAGGTACTTTTTCTGCCCAAATGTAATGATTGTATCTTCTTGCAGGAGTTTGAGCTGAGGAAGCACGCACGCCAGGAGGGACGTCGTTACTGTGACCCTGTGGTGCTGACCTACCAGGCTGAACGTATGCCTGAGCAGATCAGACTCAAGGTATGACCGTTGTTGTCTACCATCAGCATTACTGCATCAGAACTATAGCTTCTAATAATCACACCAGGATAAAATCACTTGAACTAGATTTGCTACTAGAGAAATGTTAAATGACTTGTAGAAAGTTCTGAGTCATGAGAGCAAACGTGGGCAGTGTAAATTCTCAGTGGCTGAGCTCAGGATCTAGTGATACCATCAGCAGGGAAGCCTGCTGGACAGCACATAGAAATACGCTACTAGAGTGAATGGCCCTGCTGCGACTCCTGACAAATGAAGGAATGTTGCTTGAGACCCTGTGCAGACTGTGGATGCTGCCTCTGTATTTAACTGTGTTCATGTGTGTTGTAGGTGGGAGGAGTGGACCCCAAACAACTGGCTGTCTATGAGGAGTTTGCTAGGAACGTTCCAGGCTTCCTACCCAGCAATGACCTCTCTCAACCCACTGGCTTCCTGGCTCAACCCATGAAGGTGAGTTTCTTCTTGTGGCCCCAAAAATCCAAAACTCTGCACCACTAACTACAGAGAAAAGAAGGGATCAAACACTCCTTCGCATTCAACCTAATCTCCCCTCGTCTGTTTTTTTTTTTCTTCAAGAGCAGCAAGTGTGTGTCATATTTATAGTAGTGTATAACACAGCAGACCTTAATTCCATTTCTCCTTTCTTCGATTAACAGCAACAGGCATGGGCCACTGATGATGTGGCCCAGATCTATGATAAGTGCATGGCGGACTTGGAACAGCACCTTCATGCCATCCCTCCGGCCCTCGCCATGAACCCCCAGACCCAGGCTCTGCGCAGTCTGCTAGAGGCCGTGGTCTTGGCCAGGAACTCCAGGGATGGCATCGCTGCACTGGGCCTTCTGCAGAAGGTAGCACAATTACTACCCATATAATAGTCTTGTGTAGCCATACCGTCAAGTCTTCAGTGCTCCAACCACTAACCCTAACCTGTGCAGACTCGTGTTACTAAGTCTTCCTCTCAATTTTCCAGGCGGTGGAGGGTCTTCTGGATGCTACTAGCGGGGCTGATGCTGACCTGCTGCTGCGCTACAGGGAGTGCCACCTGCTGGTGCTTAAAGCCCTGCAGGATGGACGTGCCTATGGGCCCCAGTGGTGCAACAAGCAGATCACTAGGTGAGACTTTTTTAACTAGCCATGTTGCTGTCTGGAGCTGAAACCCAGTCTTCATACCTTTTCAAACAGGGTAGATGGGTAGATGCTATATATTTTAAATTTGATTTCAGGGATATTGGAAAGGAGGGAAACATTCCCCCTAGTGGTACATGATATAAGGTTACTCCAATTACATGATATTCAGCAATAATCCTGGCTGTTTGCTTGAAGAAACACACGTTAAATGCATGAAGGTGAATGGAGAATTTCGGACAACTTGCCGCATGTCTAATCTGTCTCCTGTGTTTTCCTGTTTGTAGATGTCTGATTGAGTGCCGCGATGAGTACAAGTACAATGTAGAGGCAGTGGAGCTGCTGATCAGAAACCACCTGGTGAACATGCAGCAGTACGACCTGCACCTTGCACAGGTACGCGGTTAACACCTTCACTTGAAGAATCATTTACTCAGTGTACTTTGTTTCATTTATGTAGCATACCAGACCTTATATTAGTTTATGTGCCATAGCCTCTTGTTTGTGAGCACAATGAGCTGTGTGCCTATTGCTGGTGGGTTTTTGCATGACAATAGTTGTAATCAAAGGATGGATTGGAGAATCAGTTTCTTATTTGTGTCTTTGGGATGGAAAGTTTAAATGCTGCTACAGGCTAACCTGTATCTCTTTCCTTCCAGTCTATGGAGAATGGGCTGCACTACATGGCAGTTGCATTTGCCATGCAGTTGGTGAAGCTGTTGCTGGTGGATGAGCGCACTGTCAGCCACATCACCGAGGCTGACCTCTTCCACACAATTGAGACCCTAATGAGGACCAGCGCACACTCCAGAGCCAACGCACCTGAGGGGTAACTGAGATGCAATTTTAGTTTTATAGAAAAATGTTTTTCATTAGTTGACACTTTTATCCATTAAAGTAAAATCAAGCACTTCATAAATAATTGCTGGCAGTGGATGGACTAGATACGATTCAGATATTGGGCGCAATTTGAGTCATCATTAACATTAATATCCTAATTCATTTTTCTTTGATAGCAGCAACAATTTTAAATTGATCTCACTTTTTGTAAATGGTGAATCTTTTAGATTCACATTCTTTTAGATTACGAAACTGTGCTGTTCTGATTGACGTTCTCTGACCTTTAACGTCTCTCTTTTCCTTCTCTTTCTCCTCCCCCCAGTCTTCCCCAGCTGATGGATGTTGTTCGCTCCAACTATGAGGCCATGATTGATCGAGCACATGGCGGGCCCAACTTCATGATGCACTCTGGGATCTCACAGGCATCAGAATATGACGACCCACCGGGCCTGAGGGAGAAGGCGGAGTACCTGCTGAGGGAATGGGTCAACCTTTACCACTCTGCAGCTGCTGGCAGGGACAGCACCAAGGCCTTCTCTGCCTTTGTTGGACAGGTAAACGTCATATGTTATCCACACAGTCGAAACTGCTAATACCTCTTAACGTTCCCAAAGCGCCACCTGTTACTGTCCATTGGAAACATGCATTTGCTGTTATTCAAAGAACATTATCTCTCCCATCCCTCACCTTTTCTCATCTCTCCCTCCTTTTCCCCTAGATGCACCAGCAGGGCATCCTGAAGACGGATGACCTCATCACACGGTTCTTCCGGCTGTGCACAGAGATGTGCGTGGAGATCAGCTACCGGGCGCAGGCTGAGCAGCAGCACAACCCAGCGGCCAGTGCAGCCATCATCAGGGCCAAGTGCTACCACAACCTGGACGCCTTTGTTAGGCTCATCGCCCTGCTGGTCAAACACTCTGGAGAGGCCACCAACACGGTTACTAAGATCAACCTGCTCAACAAGGTAGAACATTATGGAAATAAAAGTACTGCTAGCTCTCTGCTAGCAGTGCTAGCTCTCTGTTTTGGGGTTGCAAGGATTGGACCCTGTCTAGTTTGTCCTGATGTGCGTTCTGTCTGTCTCTAGGTGCTCGGGATTGTAGTCGGGGTGTTGATCCAGGACCATGATGTCCGTCAGACAGAATTCCAACAGCTGCCATACCACCGCATTTTCATCATGCTGCTGCTGGAGCTCAACGCCCCAGAACATGTCCTTGAGACCATCAACTTCCAGACACTCACCGCCTTCTGGTAGGAGACACACACACAGACACACACACACACACACCTAGATTAACCAAATCTGAAGGTTCTCCCACTACCAGGGAACCGCCTGCTTTGGTTATGTAAAATCACCACATAACTGCCCAGGGATAAAGTGATCAGTCAGGAGAATGGAGGAGGCTATGCTAGTGTTGATAGAAATTGTGTTGTATCAGATGCTAGGCTCTGCATGTGATTGTTGCACCAACTGAAAGGTTTTTCCTCCCTTCAGTAACACCTTCCACATCCTAAGACCCACCAAAGCACCTGGCTTTGTCTACGCCTGGCTGGAGCTCATCTCCCATCGCATCTTCATTGCCAGGATGCTGGCGCACACACCGCAGCAGAAGGTGAGCAAGAACAACAAAACACTTTCTCTGACACACACACACACACACACACACACACACACACACACACACTATCAATACTTTGAGATTGTTCTTGGAGCTACATTGATACACAAAAGTTGCTGCTTTGCCCATAATTTGTTCTTGAGTCTGGTACTATAGACTGATCTTGTTTCCCCACCCTGCAGGGATGGCCCATGTACGCTCAGCTGCTGATTGACCTCTTCAAGTACCTGGCCCCATTCCTGAGGAATGTAGAGCTCAACAAACCTATGCAAATCCTCTACAAGGTGCACTATTTCTCCTTTTCCTCTATTTACCTGCAGAACAGATGGCTGCCATGTTTCAGTCAAGATTGTCAAAGATGAAATCCATGTGTCTTAAAAGTTCTTTAGTCCTCAGTTTACCTTTTTTTTTTTTTTAACAACCATGTAATTTTGATATGTTGTGGTATATACTCTGAAATACTGGGGAGTGTTTGTTTTATATTTGAAATAAAGTCCATTAAATGTAATGATTACAAAGCTTACATCTAATCTATTTTCTCCTCCTTTGTCTTTACTTTATTCCTTTCTTCAGGGCACCCTGCGAGTGCTCCTGGTCCTGCTGCACGACTTCCCAGAGTTCCTGTGTGATTACCACTACGGCTTCTGTGATGTTATCCCGCCCAACTGCATCCAGCTCCGCAACCTCATCCTCAGTGCCTTTCCACGCAACATGAGGCTCCCTGACCCCTTCACGCCCAACCTCAAGGTAGAGACACACACACACACATCCATCAATGGCTGATCACACACTGCGTGACAAGTGCTCTGAAGTTTGGATTTGCTTTGGGAGATCAAATTAACATTTCTTAATGCAGTATCTGCATTAAGGGAGGTGATGCATCAAACATCAAGCACAATATAATGAGAACATTGTAAATAGCTGACTTTTACAGCTGCTGTTTATTGCTGAAAGATGGCATTTATCTTTTTTGTTATTACATTTGGTTTTTCCATTTTAAGTATTGTGTGAAATTGTTTTACAGTGCAAGTTATGTAGTTAATAATTGGCTAACCAAATGTGAAATGGCTTACCTGGCTAGCTAAATTTAAATGGCATATAGATACGTTTAGATACATATTATATTAGATTTAGTGTTGCTGTGGCTTAGTATAGCAGTGGACATCAGCTGTTAGTGTTTGACATGGCTGGTACAATTTTGACGTTTTTTGACATTTGGGTCTGATGGATTTCTCTCCTCCATCCACGCCCCTGCTGCAGGTGGACATGCTGAGTGAGATTAACATCGCTCCCCGGATCCTCACCAACTTCACTGGGGTCATGCCGTCCCAGTTCAAGAAGGATCTGGACTCCTACCTGAAGACTCGGTCACCGGTCACTTTCCTCTCTGAACTGCGCAGCAACCTGCAGGTATTGGCAGGGTCGCAGCAAAGCTTGATTTGGACAACACTGGGCACCGAGATCTGCCATCTACTAAACAGAATCTATCAAATCCCTGCATTAACCTCTCCTTTCTATCTTCCTGTCCCAGGTGTCCAATGAGCCAGGAAACCGCTACAACATCCAGCTGATCAATGCTCTGGTGTTGTATGTGGGCACACAGGCTATCGCTCACATCCACAACAAGGGCAGCACCCCCTCCATGAGCACCATCACCCACTCTGCACACATGGACATCTTCCAGAACCTGGCCGTGGACCTGGACACAGAGGGTAAGACGGAAAGCACCACTTTTGGATGTTTGGGTTTATTATTTCCGACATGGTTACCTCCTTAGTCTCTTCTGGTTAGCCGACTTCACACAACTTCGGTGATACCGAATAACTGGTCCCTTTTGGACAGAGCTGTATGGCCTTCAGTCTATTTTTGGGTCTAACCTAGACACTTGATTTTACAAAATCTGCAGTTGCATCTGTATTTAAATAACTATTTGAAAATTAGACTCCACAAGAGTGGAGCACACTGTTAATCAGGTTTAATTTTTTTTCAGGGCGTTACCTGTTCTTGAACGCGATAGCCAATCAGCTACGCTACCCCAACAGCCACACCCACTACTTCAGCTGCACCATGCTCTATCTGTTTGCTGAGGCCAACACTGAGGCCATCCAGGAGCAGATCACCAGGTGAGACTGAAGTTTTCTGAAGTTTGTCAGAGACTGTGTGTGTGTGTGTGTGTGTGTGTTGGCCAAAAGTGTGTTCGGACTGGGTGGGATAAAAGTATTTTAGTAGGATCACTTTTGTCATGTTGAAGCTAATAAATCCAGCCTTTGACAACCTTGCCTGTTGAAAACCAGTTTTAATGTTTCAGTCCACTCTGTTGTGCTGTTGACTAAAGCAGGCTCCTTCTCTGCAGGGTTCTGTTGGAGAGGCTGATAGTGAACAGGCCCCACCCCTGGGGGCTTCTCATCACCTTCATTGAGCTAATCAAGAATCCTGCCTTCAAGTTCTGGAGCCACGACTTTGTGCACTGTGCCCCCGAGATTGAAAAGTAGGTTTTTCTGTTCTTCAACTCGCTGTCCCTTAATGCTCGTCATTCGTACACCACTGCATGGTTACACTGATGTATATCAGAAATTGAAATGAATTGCTAAACATTTTATTTGGACATGTCTTATGTCCTTTTAGAGGTTAAAATGTTTTACTCAACATTGACGTCTCCTGTGGTATCAGCGTGTTTACTGTTCTGTCCCTCTCCTCCTCCTGCGTATTCTACCTGCATCTCTGCTCCGCTCTCGTCTCAGGCTGTTCCAGTCGGTAGCGCAGTGCTGCATGGGACAGAAGCAGGCCCAGCAGGTGATGGAAGGCACTGGTGCCAGCTAGCCTGTGTCCCGACCAGCCTGGAGCCTATGGGAGAGATGCCGCGGCCTTGACCCACCCCACACACACACACCTCCTCCTTTACTGTTGGCACTGGACAAACTGGCAGCGACGCTCATTCTAAATGTGGATAAAAAAGGACTACTGCTCACAGATCTAAAGAGTTTGATTTTTGTTTTGTTTTTCTCCCCCTTGGGGCTGAATTGAGATGGAGAGAATGGATTGGGACATGCTGTTTAATATAATTTTTTTGATGCTTTGATGTAAATATTGAGGAAAAAAAAAGGGAGAGCGGGGGAGTAGAAAAGTGGAGAACGATGAACGTGTCCAATAAAATGTAACATGACATGTAAAGACATCTAAACATATTTTCACTCACTACCAAAGTCCTTGGTTTGCTTCCCTTCCCACAAGATCTAGTTTTTTTTTTTTTGCATTTTTCTGACTTTTTTTTGCTTTCAGAAGCTGAATGGTAGAGGATTGAAGAAAAAAAAAGCTGCCTGCTACTTTCATTTGATTCCTTTTTTTTCCCCAAGTGGGACAGGAAGGTGTAGTTTAGTCTCCTGGGTGGGGTGGGGGGGGTCTACTCCTGGTGTGTGTGGGGTGTGGTGGTGGAGACAATTGCTGATGGTATGTCCATTTGAAACTGGCTCTGAAAGCTTCTCCCTGGCACTTGTAAAATTGTGGAAAGTGAGGATGGTGAAATCGTATCTTGACAATTTGTACAAAGATCCAAATTGAAGAACAACAAAAGAAGGACCAATACAGCCCATTTTGTAAGGATTTTGAATGTTTTGTAAATGTATTGGTCCGTGTGTTGTATTTTGTAGTCCTTTCTAGTTGCCTTTAGTTCTTGCTACTTAACTGCAGTATGCATACATACAGGAAATAAAGCATTCAAACTGAACTGCATTTGTGTTTATTTAGGACCACAAGAATAACTTGTATATAGTGCTGATATACCCAGTGTTTCTTAAGTAGGTATACATTTTTATATACATTAGTAGTCATTGTGTATTACATATTTTTCCTGTTTCCAGGTATACCTATTGGTTACGGACTGTTGAATGCTGAAATATTTTGTTAAAATGACTAAATACGTTAAAAAATGACAAATTAAACAGCTTTGTTTTTCATTATTAAAAATTGTATACCTACTTTTGAAACATGCTGTATTGTGCTTTTATTAGAAAAGGGGAAATGGTTGTACTGTATATCATGTACATTTTAACTAGTTCATCCAAAACAAATCCCCATGGCTACAGAACCTGGAAATGTCCTAGAACTAAAGTTGTGACTTGGAAAATGACATAACTGTCAAAGTGAATGAACTTTAATTTTGTTTAAGCTGTAAAATATAGTAACCTGAGACTATCTATGATTGTTAAACTTTGGCACTGTGTATAGACCTAATGATCAAAATTGATCATTAGATGTGCATAGGTAGAAATCACATTTTGATAAACCTTGAGATTGATGTGAATAGGTTCTTGGCTGTATTCCTACAGCAAGTTTGACATGCATATCTGGTTTTTAAAATATTAAAATGCCTGTTTTTCACATAGCAAAACGGATCAGGAGGTATATCAGTTATTTTCACAACATATTGCTGATGAGAGATGCAGACAAGTACTACTCATTAAAATCTAAATGTTTGATTTTCAGCACCAATGTGTAGACCCCCTGCCACAGCAGTGGCAAAAATAAAGCTTTGAGACTACGCAATGATGAGGCCCACTCTGGTGCCCTCATCACACAAATCCATCTAAGGTGATGTTTGATTATATGCAACAGTCAGAATCATAACAATGAGATTCATTTGTTGAGTTATTACTCCTACTTTGTTTTCAAGGTTTAGATAAGTGATGAAGCCTTTGGAAAAGCTGCTTTGAACCATCATGTCTGATTGGGATTTTTTTTTTTTTTTGATTGAAGAACCACTGGGCAGTTTTATTTTGGCCCTCATACAAAGACTCAACACATGATCATCAATGAACTGAATGAAAACATTTCAGTCAGTCAAGGACAGGAACCCTCATGCATGTATAAATACGATCAGAATTTATACAACACTGCACACATTTTAAAGGGCAACAGCTAAGGCAAACAATGGCCACTACCACACAATTTCAGTTCGGGGTGGCCTGGTGTTTTTCATGAATATCCTTGTTTTCAATAAGGATAACGGCAAACAAAAAACCATCATACAAAAATATATGAATGAACACTTTCTAGCAGTGTATATTGAGAGTGCAAACAGGAAGACGCTCCAGCCTCCTTCGCACCCCGTCGCTGCACTCATGACTCGGTGAGCTCCATCAGTCTGTGCAGGATGCTCTTCTGTCCGCAGTGCACCTGCAGCGCCCTCTGCTGCCTGCCGCTCAGTCCCGCAAGCGCTACCTTGTCCTCTATTAGCACCCGGTCGCTGTCCGCACCCTCCCCCTCCTTCCCGTCCCCATCTCCGTAGGAATTCAGAGTCAAACGGGCCGCAGCGTGGATGAGCCGCCGCCACGGAGCCTTCAGTCCGGGGAGACCCTCGTCGGAGAAAGCCAGGGAAATCTTCTCCTCCTCGTCCTCCTCCTCTTCTTCTTCCTCCCATCCTTCGTTCTTTCTGAACTCCTGGAACTCTTCCTCTGACATGCACAGCACCTGGAGACAGAGAGCGTATGAGATGATGAAGTAGAGTGGGAACAAAACTACATGGGCCTCTGTTAACGTGTTGATCCACATTTCAGTGAAAAAGAAGTAGCTTCCTTGATAGAAGTGATGGGAATTCAAACTAATAGACTTCTCCATTAAAAATAGATGGAGCAGGCCATCTGTACTGGTTTCCATGGATAGTTTCAGTGTTACAGGAATGAAATCTGGTAAATATTTAAACATTTATATACAGTATAAAGTAACAAAGCATTCAGTGAAGTTTCCAATAACAGCAAAGCCTCAAAGAGCAGCCTGTCTGACATGAGATGCTTTTTTCATGAACGGAAATGAATGCCAGAGCCATTTAAGGAGGTTTTTCCAGTATTCAGTGCTTGTTCAGTACAAATGCACACAATACACACAGCACTGTTCTGTGTGTTCCCTTACCTTGAGCGTGGTGTGTAGCTCCGTGTCTGTGAGGCAGCCCTGCTTGCCGAAGATGAAGGCTCCTTTCTCTCCCACCGTCTGACACAGCATCCGCCACTTCTCCTCCACCAGCCGGCGATCCAAATCGGACTGAACGCCTGGGAGGAGAGCGGGAGGGAGAGGGGAAGATGAAGAGGGAGGAAGGGAGGGGTGGAGAGGGAGAGAGAGGAACAGAGGGTTTAGGGAAGGAGGGAAGAGACAACGATAGCCCCTTCACACCGGACCTTTTTACTTTAGACACCCTGGTTGAATGCCTAGTGTAAAGGTGTTGGAGTCGGTCACCTTGTGTGGCGACTCTGTAGAGGTTGGTCATGGGGACGTCGGCCGTGTCGTTGCTGTTGCTGGAGTACGACTCGCTGAAGCCGTACATGTGCAGCAGCTGCCAGTTGGCCATCTGCCCGTAGGTGTTAAATACCTCCTCCCCCTTTCTAATGGGGCGCACGCAAACCATCTTCAGACTGTCCTGAGAAAGACACCGAATGTAAAGAGGACGAACGAGAGAAGAGGATATGAGACGGAGAGAAAAAGAAGGGAATGAGACTATGAGACATCTTTGGACGCTCCTAAAAGACACTCACACAAATCAGACAACCAAAGGTTTGTCATGGCGACACAACAGTGACAGTGTTGTCACAACTGGAAAAGTGAAATCCCAGGCTCCGTTACTGTGATGCACTTTTTTTAGTTTTGAAAAAGAAAATAGATTTTCAATTATTGTCAATAAAAAAAAAAACAGCATGGACTTACTACAGAACCGTCCTTATATAATCAGTATTTTCACTTTGGACTTTACATATGTTGACATATGTTCATCAACAAGGGTTTTATTTTGAATTGTGACTGGAGGTCCTACTCTGGCTGGCTTGACACTGGTACAGGGTTTTCCCTGCATAAAGAATTTTCTGGCGGCCGCCGATCTGATTTTCTGGGTCGCCGATAATACATTTTGAAGAACTGGGGGGAAAAAACGGCAATAAAATCCTTTTCAAAATCAGTTTTACGGTTGTTTGAATTTCTGACCAGCAGAGGGCACTGTAACTAATCTCAGTACCTCACAAAACAAAACGAGAGATTTTCTCTTTTCTGCAGCTCCGCTCTGCCACGACTTAAAAGCGCTGACTGCTGGTATGCGCAAATATTGCCCTATGTATAGAAGTTAAGTTAAATGTATTTGATGAACTGTTTTTTACTGAGCTCAGGAATAACAGCCATCTACATAGCAAGCAATATTCTGATTAAATTTGCCAATTTTAACCTCGGTGAGTGACACCATCGATTTTAGCCTGGCAGCATAGACAGGTCTGAAATGATCTGGTTCAGTGATGTGTATTCCAGATGTTTTTCTTGCAGACTAAACAACAAACAGCAAACCATGAGATCTGGATGGCATATATTTGAAAAATATGTTTTCCTGTTTCCGACATGTCCCCTCACCAGTGTGTACTCCAGATTGGCGTTGTGACTCGACACGTGGTTAAGCATGTCGGCCATAGGAACCATCATCGGTGGGTTGGGGGCCTTCTCCTCCTCCTCCTCCTCCTCCTCCTCTTCCTCTTCCTCTTCCTGGGGCTCTTGGAAACTACAGCGATAACAAAGGAGAAACAGAGGAGATGGCCGAGGGGAAGGAGCAGATGACACAAGTGAGACGAAAGAAGGATGATGAAGGCAAAGAAGATCCAAATGTTGTTCGTCTCATGCCTGCTAACCTGTAGGCCATGACAAAGGCCACCAGCTTTGTGTAGAGCTCCAGGGTGTGTGTGTTGGGGTTCCAGAGATCAGGGTGCCTGCTGATGAAGGGCAGGACCACGTCTGTGTATTCCCTCTGGATGTTGGCCAGGTCTGTGTCCACCGCCTCTGGAACGCCTGTTCCCCTCAACAGTCTGTCTCTCTCCTCTTTGGACCTGGAACAATAATCAATTACGGTAAAGGATGCTAGTCTTAAAATACTGACAGCAGGACAGCAGCAGAGTCTTCTTTTAAGACGCTAGATAGGTCTGGAATAAACAGAAGAAGAACTGGGTAGTTAGCATGAGCAGTGACAGCCATCATAGCTGCACAAAGAAAAGAGTGGCATGTAGAAACTCAAACATCATCAACAGAAAATCCAAGGAAAGCACCAAGGATGGAGACAAAATAAAAAAAGAGGAACTTTATATAGTTTACACCTACATCAAGTTAAATTAGTCTCCTTTGTCTGTCACTTTCAAGCCAATCAATTAGTAGAAATTTTGACCTGACATTCTTCCTGGGAAACGTATACACTGATTGAAGATTGTTCCTCACCAGAACATGGGCTGGTCCAGCGCCCTGAAGTCAGTCCAGAGGGAGAGGTAGGGACTCCAGTGGGACTGCGGGTTAGTGTACTCATACAGCAGAGCCAGCAGCAGGGGAACCCAGCCCGACGAGTTCTCCAGGGAGGCCTTGTCTGGGAAAGAGAGAGAGAGAGAGAGAGAGAGAGAGAGAGAGAGAGAGAGAGAGAGAGAGAGAGAGAGAGAGAGAGAGAGAGAGAGAGAGAGAGAGAGAGAGAGAGAGAGAGAGAGAGAGAGAGAGAGAGAGAGAGAGAGAGAGAGAGAGAGAGAGAGAGAGAGAGGGGTAGAAACAGAGATCAGCCTCGAGCGCACACATAGCTGCAGTATGAGTTTGCAAAGATCAATATATAATCAATACAGAAACACAGAACTGTGGGGCATGTGAGCAAATGGATCAACAGAGAGACAGTGTGTCTGACAGTTAAAAGGAGACAGTCTTTCCTCCCTGCAAAGAAACAATTCCAGGGGGAAAAGACTGCATGGTACTATCAGGATACAATTTCAATGCTTAAATATCAGTATAGGTCCATTCATGCTTTTCTGTCCCTGCTTGTCACCTTGTTCCAGCAGGGCAGAGACCTTGGTTGTTCCCTGGTGGAGAAGAGCGGATCTGGGGATGGTGAACAGAACCTCCCCCTCCTCTATGTCCTCCTTAGCCAGCATGCCATACTCTGCCACTGTCCCCTCTTTGCTCACGTACACCTGGGAGGGAGAGAGAGACGTCCAGCACAAGGCACAATGTCGCTCACCTATATTACCTAAGAAATGATCTGTGTATCACAGGTTTAAGGAGACAATAATTAATGAGTGTGTCAATAAGTGAGTGAATAGCTGGCTGGCTGAATGACAGAAAGATTCAAAGCTGAAGAAACTAATGAATCTGGATGATTGATTGCACAAGTCTGGGATATACATAGAGCTCATAGTACAATAATGACTGACTGACTGGATGACCAACAAACAGACATATACAGGTTGATTTGACAGATTAACTAATACAGGCTGTCTGAGATCATTGTGTAGGTTGCAATAACAATTACCTTATTGCTGAGTGCCAAGCCGACTCGGTCACACCATTGTAGAAAGTTCTGCAGAGGCTTGAGCTCTGAGCCTTTGTCTACCTGTCAGCAAAGGGGTCACATGGATATAAAGATCATCAACACCAAAACAACAAAAAGGAATATGGCTGGAGGTGTGTGTGACTGTTCTCTGCCAGCGACAAAGTACTTGACTGTTCGATAGTCCACATGATTTCAACAATCATGTGACAAATCCAAGGTAGCCTGCTGTGTAACTTTAGTTAACTTTTATGAAGTATGTATGATTGTAAATAAAAGATGATGATTTGTTATGGTGTCATGATATAATAAATGATGGAATGATTACCAGCTAGCCTGCCAATCCGATGTTTTAATTTGCCATTATTATAACAAACAAGCAACCTATCAATCCATAATCAAACAAAAAGCCACATGAAAACTAAATAGATTTAGTTCTAGAATGAAGGCCTGTCCACACTACCAAACTGGTACCATCAATGACAACTATCACAATCCCAACCAATATGCAAGATATTAATAGATAAGATGAGCTAGTTCACACAAATACAGATACAGGTAGGCTAGACAAGATGTCAAACTTCTAGGCAACACTGCAGTCACCCATAATCGTTCAAAGTCTGGCTCTCCATTTGCACTGTTTCTCTTCCTCAGCAATAATGATATACGACTTTTCATACAGGCAAATTGAAAAAAAGAAGTGGGTTAACCCTGACTTTAGCCCAGAGCTATCTGACCTAAGGAGGACTTGTGTGCGCTGTTGCTAGGAAACCGTGCTGTCCATGGCTGTTTCCTTTAGCCAGTGACGCCGTTGCTGCTGTTTGTCTCTTGTCCGCTGTCTTTACTTAACGTTAGTTAACATTATCCATCCTTAAGAAATGGACTGCTTAGCATGGTTATCTTGGCTAACAGCTGGACTTGAGTTAGCGTAACCCCTTTCTACTCAACCAATAGATAGCCCTGTTTTTAAGTGAGTTTCTGGAGATAACCCTGCTCCGGAGAAGGTTCAGATAGCCCTGGGCTAAAGTCGGGGTTATACGACTGTAGCCCTTTATACTGTCCAATTTGCCTGTGTCAACTGTTAGTCCAGGGCTACGGAAGAAGGACTGCACCGGTGCAGTGTGAAAAGCCTGTAAAGATAACGTTAGCTAAGGAGACCGCTGCTACGTAGAGAAAGACAGCAGCGTGTAACTTACTGGGGCTAGCTAACAGCTAACCTACATACACGCACAAATAATGGCTCAAGCAAAATCAGCGTCGTTCTTCGGTTAAAATGGATTAACGCTAAATTCTAACCTTGGGTCTTTTTGCCTCTGTTGCCATTTTGAGAGTCCAAGAGTCAACGCGGTCTTGTCAGGTGCCCAGCTAGCCTCAGGGAAACGTTGTCTCAGGAGCATGCGGACTAAAGCAACACATGTGCTAGGTTTGACCAAAATGGAGGCTTGTAGGCGGTGGACATGCAGCCACATACATCCGACCAATCAGTGACCTCACAACCCCTCCTGCAGGTCAACATGCAGACAAGACGTTTTAATAGATATCTTTTTTTTCTTTCTTATGATATTGTTTTACAGGGGGGGGGGGGGGCAGATTTTGTCACATACATTTAATTTTGTATTTGTTTAGCATTAGTTTCCTTCTTCCCCCTCCCCTCATGCTATCACCCTTAAACAATGTAAATACAGAAAATATACTGTATATACACACATACATAGATAAATGTATCTATAAAACCCTCTACAGTCAAGGTCCAATCTGTAATTACTTTAACAATAAAAAAAAAAAAAAGCTTTCAGAAGGCAGAAATTCTTGAAAATCATTTTAAGAATGAGATTACAAATCACTTTACTGAATCAAATTACTGAATTCACTCTCTTGCGGTAGTAATCATATTCCTCCAGACCTCAATTGTTTCAGAGCTAGCCCCATTGAGTTTTGCTGTAGATAATTACATTACTAAAATATCTGATACCAACTGAGTCCATTTCTGTACTGGGAGAACATGGGGACGTTGCCACCTCATTACTAACATTTTCCAAAGGTGGAGGATTAGATGCATTGTATTGCATTGTATTGCATTGTATTGTATTGTAGTCATAGATAGGAAATCAGTTACTTTCTTCCAGAAAGATCTAACAAGAGGACATTCCCACATCATATAATGGTTTAAATAACATTAAGTACAATTAAGTGATGAAATAAGATGCCTAGAGTATCTTCTCTTTGGGGTTAAGTAGTATCTGTGTATGAACTTGAAATGGATCACCTGTTTTTCCAGATCCTCTCCCAGTTTATTAATTGAACATGATCAGAGAGATCTACAGTATAGGCTCCAAAATAATTGAATATAATTAATAGATATCTTTCAGCTGTTACACAGGTTGCAAATCAAGGCAAATACATCAGCTTCCTCTACCTGCCCGTGTCGGTGAAGAGGGCAGTGAAGAGGTGGATATTCTTCCAACAGATATAAGAAGAAAGAAAACATTACGAGATTGCACACATTGTAATAACCCATGAACAAGCCTTCTTGGTAATTCATCAAGCAAAATATATAGTTAGACCATTAAATACTTGAAAGAAACTGGTTTAGCTGATAGAATATGATATCTTTTTTCCCTGTATAATCTCCTGCAGATACCAGTGGAAAGATCCAAAGGAAGCCAAAAGCCATGTATTCAGCCAATGAGCTGTTTCCCGACAAGATGATTTCAATGTGACTATTTAAAAATTGTGCAGTTTTTCATAATATACCATATTCCTATTACAAATGAAAGTGATGAAAGTGTAATCAAGCTAAGTGGATGACTACAAAATGGTGGCGCAGAACTAATGAGAAATCTCACCCAGACCCTTGAACTAGCAATTCACTTCCAATGTCAAGTAAGCATCGCTCAAACTTAGTCTGAAAAGCATAGTATTTCAAATTTTCATGAAGTGAAATTATTCAAGGTGAACTATTATCTTACCTGGTGATTCAAGTGCGTCAATGAGGCTGAGTCATAATAGATTTGCAACTATGAGAAGGAACTTGATGATGACATTTTCATCCGTGGAAGTTCCTTCTCCCACATCTAAACTTCCTTTTTATCACACAGGTTGTGACTGCTGTAGCAAACAGCATAAGACTGTGGTTGGAGAACAGTAGAAGACTCTACTTGTACTTCGCCCCTAGGTAAGTAAGTATTTGAATTTAATGTAGTCTGGCTAGTTTAGTTTGGTCTTGTTTTGTTTCAGTTTAATTGAGTTTAGTGTTGTGGAAGTTGATTTGAAGGTCACCATTTCTTTCTCCCCTCACTCAACAATTACTGTCAAGGTGCCCATGACAGTAAACAACTTTGGTTGAGCTTAGGATGAAGGTTATAGATATGTTTAGGCAACTTAAACCACTTATACTGAGTAGCTCCCGATGGCCAACAGTAGAAGACTGTGGCTTTATTGGGCAGCTCTCAGCTTTTAGTATGAAACTGTCTGATTATGAAGCATGACGGGGCTGAAAACGTGCGTGGTGCTGTGTCGACATTCCCTGGATAAATAAGGATAAAAAAGTTTACCCTTGCTAGTGTGGCTTAGTGTCACATAGGTCCTCTCCTGGGATCATGACCTTGACGTGGTGGAGAGGCTTGTGTGATCCAGTGATCCTCAGGTCTTCGTCATTAGCAGCAGTGACTTCCTGGTAAACAGGTCTGAGGTGAGGCTCCAGACGAACAATGATCCACTAATGCAATTCCTATAGTGGTGAACATTAGGAAACAGCAGTAGGAGGATTCAGTGTTTTTCATTGATCTTTCTATCTCTGTTCTGAAGTGTGCTACAGAAATAAAGGTCTTACCATTGGTATTATTACAGGACCTCCTGGACCCACAGGATTTCATAATAGGCTAAGATCAATGCAACATTGGCAGGTTGGATGGCTAAAGAAGCACAACAATAAATTGCCACAACAATAACTCAAATATTTTTTTTGCATTGCTTTGCGGAAAAAGAAGTTTCATGATCATGGGCAGATGGGAAAATATGGACAGGGTTTCTTCACAGGTCTGGAAAGTCTGGAGAAGTATGGAAATGGGTCATTTATGATATTTACAGCTACAGCTTTATGTGCATGACTTTTGCATGCACATGGGTATCTTGTTAACTGGATTAATGGACGGTTGCAAATTAAAGGTGTATACTGCCACCTAGAGCACTGGAGTGTGTAGTGTCCATTTTAGTCTATAATAACTAAAGCAAGTGATGTTGAGCACTGGGGTGTTTATATTGTGACTCATTGTGCAATATTTCCTGACTGAACAGTTGTATTCTGTTGGCCTGAGCAGTCCTGGGCAAAGGCTTGAAACTTTTATTTTGATACCTCATTATTTTGATACCTTAGCCATTAATCAATGCTGATGATGATAATGGTGGTGGTGACAGCGATGATCCTGATGATGAAATTGTGAACAACACAGGAGGTATTTCCAGCTGCTACTGTTCCAGAAAATGAATTGCTTTGAGACATACAGTACTGAGAGCTCTCTCTATTTCACTCCCCCTTCACACACATACACCCACCCACACACACACCCACCCACACACATCACAGAAGAAAGGTGAGTGAGCAACTTTGGTAATTTATTAACCAAATACTCAACTAACACTCAGTGATCGATGCAGTTAAACATTAGACTGAACATAATCTCTCTAAACAAGTCATTCCCTTTCACACACTGCCTGCCCTCCATTATATGTTAGCAGAGCCTATTTGGCCCTACCCATCAAGTGTTTTTCTGACTGCCTTGAACCGAATGTGACTTTGAACTATATATTATACTACATATTGGGTGTTATTTCCCTGTATCTTGCATTCGCATATGTTGGGGCATTTCATGAACCCCAACAGGTTGCTATGTGCTCCCTGTCAGTCAATCCCCAATTACAATGTGAAACACACCAGCAGCAAAGTATACCAAGAGGAATTACAGGTGGGTTTTCACACACATTTTCCCTAAATCAGCAGTTAATAATGGGGATGTTTTTGATCATTCCCAATCCCCCCTAAAACTGGCTCCCCTCAGGTTTTGAGTCCTACTCTTCTCCTCCTCTTCTTCCCGGTCTCCTCCTCAGCCCTCCTGGCTCTCTCGGAGTCTGACGATCATGCGGTAGGGTTTAGGGGCCTGGGTGACCCCGAAGACTGGAGTGTAGTCTGGCTGTCCTGCGTCCTCTGGCCAGATGAACTGGAACCTCCTCAGCAGAGTCACCAATATTAGGAAGAGCTCCATACGAGCCAGGCCCTCTCCAAGACACATACGGGGACCTGGGATACACAAGTAAACAATAACAACATTATCAATGATAACAACAGGCCCTCCCCTGGAAACAGATGGTGACCACGGATATGCAAGTGCACAATAACAACATCAATCCCCCGCCTCCCACACACAGACACTGTACATATATAGAAGTGGAATACATTATGTAAACCAAAACAATTTAGGCAGGCCCTTCCATAGACCTATGGACTCACGATTTTGGATGTAAACAACCATAGGAAGGCATCCTGGGATATGAGCCATGAACTGAGAAGCCATCATTGTTTTGTGCACTGTTAAAGGTGCTACATGTAGCATCTTTAAACATCAACCATTGTCAAAATAATTGTGATACCTTGTTATGATTACTGTAAAAAACGCTATCTGGCTATCTCACACCAGTGCTAGTTTTTCTCAAATGTTGAAGTTGAAGGTAAAGCAATCCAGCAGATTTGCCGTGTGACGACGGGAACAAAGCCCCTTGCCCTCAGGACTCAGGACCCACGCCGCTCCACAGGGCTTGGCACCGGCAGGGATTGGAGTTAGTAAACTGGAACAAGGTCACAGGTTTCTCAGTGACGGTCTCGATTGCTTGCGGTAATTCTACGAATTCTCACCAACAGAGAAAGGCATAAACGCCTCCAGTTTCAGCAGCTCCCCCTGATCGTTGAGGAAGTTTTCAGGGTTGAATTCATGAGGGAACTTCCACTGTTCCTCCTCATACAGCACTGACGACAGGTTAGGGATGACCAAGGTTCCCTGAGGGAAAAGGTGGAAGCAGGGTTTGAAGTCAGAACATGGACAAGTTATGAAAGGAGTAAAAATGACCTAGGTAGAATGCCTTCATTCCTGCATTTTTTATTGTACTATTATTTAAACAGGGCTGCGTATCCATGAAAAAAGATCCACTCTACTTCAGACAAGGGCAATCTGTTCTTACCTTGGGTATCTGGTATCCCATGAGCTCAGTGTCCTTGGTGGTGGAGTGGAAGACACTGAGAGGCAGAGAGCTGGAGAAACGCTGGGCTTCCTGGATCACTGCCTGCAAGGAAGGATTACATTTTCTATCAATCTATTCGAGAGATTATAGAGACTAAACTGAATCAGAATGCCCATCCTTGTGTATAATCTTGTACCACAGCACCTGCATGTACAGCATCCTGTGTCTGTCTTCAAAACTGGCCTGATCCTTTCCCTCCAGCACCTGGTCTATCTCCTGCTGGCAACGCTCTGTGACAGAACAGAAAAAAGTTTAGTTTGTTCACAGCAGTCGTTAAACACAGCACATGTTTGAAAGCGGCACAGCCAGACTCCGGGACTCACCCTGGACGTCGGGGTGGGTCATGAGGTAGAGCACAGCGAAGCGGATGGTGTTGGAGGTGGTGTCTGTCCCGGCAAACAGCAGGTCCAGCAACATCACCACCATCTGGTCTTCATCAAACACACTGCCCTCCTCCGCTTTCTGAGGAACAGGCAGGGAGTTGAGGAGAGAGGGGAAGGGAAGGGAAGGGAAAGTGAAGAGACGGAATGAGACTTCCTGATGGAAAACACACATACTCATGCTCAACCCCTACCCTCTTGTCCATCTGGTCGAGGTAGCTGTCTATGACGTCCCGGGGCTGGTTTGGGGAGCGTGAGGCTCTGTGCTGCTCTACGATGTCCATGACATGGTGTTTGATGGTGCAGTAGGCCTTGAGAGGGTTCTGGAAGGGCAGCGGCAGGCTCCTCAGCAGGGGCATCGTGTCGTAGATCTACAACAATAATAATAATAATGCAGGAAAGTCAGACTTGTTTTGTTTTGGAGTTTTTGACAAGTTTTGCGGGCCCTATAAGGACATAAAACCTTCTCACCACATAAATGACCATGCACAACTTTCAGGTCAAGTGAAAAAGTGGGAAAACACCCAAATCGAATTCTCAAGGTGGTCACAGGAGAGCAGCAGGTGCTCACACCTTCGTTAGCTCCTGAATCATAAATGGAAAACCTACCATCCCCCAGGGTCCGTTGGCGATTTTGGAGTTGTCAGCCATCATCTTGATCATGGCCTGGAAGAACTCATGCTCGTACTCGTAGCGCACCCCGAACATAATGGAGCAGATGATGTCACAGGAAGCGTTGTGGAACAAGGTCTGGGGGTCCATCGACTTTCCTGGGTCGAGTAACAAGAAGATGAGGCATTATTAGGCTGCACTGCAGAAGATATGTTTACAATCAGTGTATTTACATGCACGTCAATGTCCCGTAAATATTTAGGATTGTCAAATATTCCATGTTTGAGTTCATATAGTAATCCCAACCATTCAAGTACCCAGAAAAGAGTTTGTATATACTCTTGATTGCACCTCTGCCTACACTGGTACTGACCAATGCTCTTCTGCAGCACAGCAGCAACATGGTCTACCTCTCCCAGAATCCTCTCCTCCATGGACTGCTTCCCCAGACCAAAGTTCCTCAGGGTCATCAGAGCAAAGCGACGGTGCTCCCTCCAGCTGGGGCCGTAGTCTGCCATGATCACACCTAAAATAATAGACATTATTATAATACCACATTATTGTGGGACTATATATTGTTGTTATTAATAATAATATACATTCATATGGATTCATGCTCTTTGCAAATTTCATTAAACACCATAACTCGAAACACGGTCTATTTCACTTTGACATTTATAAACATCAGCAACATAAACAAATATGTACTGTATGTGTGTATAGCCGTTGTAGCACTTAAACACACCTTTGCCTTGTGTTAGGTGGCTGAGCAGCAGTCCATTAGGACGTCCGGCAAAGTCAGTTGCCTTGGTAACAAGGGCTTCCCTCATGGCCTTGGTCCCATTCAGAATGACTGCTGGTCGGCCACCAAAGTACAGGCTGAAAACCTTGCCATAGCGAACACTGAGCTAGGGCAGAAAAAGAGAACAGTCAGTTAGCTGATTGGATGCTTTGTCAATTAAATAGAGTTAGTCAGTCATTCAGTTAGTTGATTGGTTGTTGAACACCTTGGCATAGATGGAGAACAGTCAGCTAGGGCAGAACATGAGAGACCGGTCAGGCAATAACTGTTAATAATAATAATAATAATAATAGATAATTAGTTAATAATCGGTTGCTGAACCCTTGCGATAGTTAACACTAATCTAGGACAGCATGAAAGAGTCACATTGGTTGGTTGGTGGGTGGTTGGTCAGCTGATCAGCAGGTGGTTGGTAGTTTTTTTTTGGCTAATTGGTTAGTTGCTGAGATAAGTTGCCATAGCAAACAGCTATGGCAGCATGAGAGAAACTCAGTTAGTTAATTAGTAAGTTAATTAGTCATTGTTATTTGGTGTGTTGTTTTTAGTGAGCTGATTGGTTGATGTGTTTTTATCCGGTAGGGCAGTATTGCCTGACAGTAAATTAGACCCACAATACCTCCAACAGACTCAGTTGTAAAGTCCATCCACCTGCATGTCCACTCTGTCAACAATTACCTACACGACACTTGGACTTACATTTATTAGATTAGATTAGATTGACTATGGAAGTGGAACTTTGCCTTCCACTTTGCCATACTTACAGTATGTGGAGTAGCCACATACTGTAAGGTCATTAAAAGCATATACAATACATACAAAGCATCTGGTAGTGCAGGTGAATGGTTGCAGCACATGAATCATTGTATTATAATATGTGTGTGGAAATGATTGTGCAAAATAGTTCAATTATCTTCCATTCAAGGTTAAGCTGAATGAATTTCATATGTGACTATCTTTACCATGTAGTATTCTACATCACCCACTCCAGGTTCCCAATACCTCCAGACTGAATATTTGATCACCTGGTATTACCAGGTCACATATTGGTTACAGTTTGTTATAACTGACTAGACTATCAGATGAGTGGGGACTGCCATATAGGACAATACAGTGAGTGTCAGAAAGTTTAGTCAATCATCTTGTACTCCAAAAAATGTTAAATCAGATGATAGAATTATCTGCAAATACTATTTGACTTATCTCTGAATAGAGTACATGAATTTGGTATCCAACTGTTTTCATGAAGTAAAGTTGGATTTTACCCTCTCCAGATCTCCAATAGGATTCTCCAGATTGAGCTGCAGCAGGTTTCCAAAGATAGGGACGGACTGCGGGCCTGGGGGGAAGTTTTTAGCCCTGCGGGTCCGAAAGAGGAAGACCAGGAGACAAATAGCCAGCCAGAGGAGAAACAGAGATCCAAACATGGTGGAATTTGGTACTGATTTGTGAGCCGTTTGCTCACAAATCCCGGACACACACTCTCTCACACATCTTCACACACACAGAGTCCTGTTTGATAAACACACACGATCATGTGACCTGCGAATGGAGTGGTTTCATTGGCTGCTGTGGAGGTGCGTTATATCCCATTCACTTGCAAGAATTTAATTGGCCCATTGTTCTTTTTTCTATACAAGCTTCCTGAATGCCTTGAAGTGTACTAAAGAGTGCTGTTTTGGCCTGCTTGCTGCTGATTTCCTAGTGCTGTAAAGGGCTGGGTGAATTATTGTATTTTTTCGACTGTATATATTGTATTTTTTCCAAAGAATTATTTTATTTTTTGTGCATACATAATTTGTTTAGTGTTATTGTATAGTGTTATTGTATATATGTATGAATGACTGAGCTGAACTGAAACGCTTGTGGCCTTCTTATCTGGTGGCCAGGTTCAGGTTGCATTTACTAAGCAGTGTTTTTCAAACTTTCTAGACCTGCAGTTTTAAGTGTTTCTCATAAACTACATATACCAACATTGAGCTTGCTTTTGGGCTACTAGTGTTTTATGAATCTACCTTTTATGGGACTTGAGAGAAAGACTTATACAATAATAATATAATATAATAATATAATAATTTAGTGGCCCATTTTTGCTTTCCCCAAAACCAAATCAAGGTTTTGACCCAGAAATAGAAAAAGATCACATAGCCTCCTCCTCCTTTCTCACGGCTGTCCACAGTCTACACATTGAACACTAGACTTTAAGTACGGCTATAATACAGTAACTTAATTAATGATTATATTAATGGCAATGTAATTACAGAACAGCATCAAACCTGGGAAAAAGAACAACTGAATGCATTTCACAACATTTACCTGTGGAAGTAACACCTAATTTTGAAGATTGCAACTGTAGGGTTGGCACCTACATACATACATACATACATACATACATACCACTGAATGTTTACAATGAGCCAAACCCACTAAACCCTGCCAAAAATAAAAGGTATGGAGGACATGTGAGCTGTGAGATTTACCTTTGCACCACCTTATGTAGCACTCATGCCTGTCCATATTGCCCCACAGAATATGGTTTGCGCTTCAGTTTGAGTGACTGCCTTATTGTTTGGGCGCAGCATCTCAAACAGATAAGCAGAGGCTACACGTGCTTTCCCTCGACACTGTGAACTGGTTCATTGGACAAACTGAGGTGCATTTTCACTACTAGTGGGCATGAGCTGGTGTCTCTGTCCAAGCATTTTGCTAAGTGTGGTAGTAGGAGGAGCCGCACTGTACCAGCAGCATGGTTGCTCAGTACCAAAACAAATGCTGCACAGAGCTGCACCTGCACTTCCAATGCTTGCAGCAACATGGCATTCATTCGGAGCTATACCAGCTTTTCCGCTTATCTCCCCAAAGGAGAAGACCTTACGACTGCAACGAGTCAGATTATACTCATAATGTTCCTCTTATGTTACCACCTTTTGTTCCAGATTGACTTTGCATGTCCGTGCCAGTCGGACAGGAACATCATACACTGTTACAGTTACATGGTGCTGCCGTCTCTCATCATCATCAGCCTGATTCTCTGGATGGACAAGCGGCTTGGAAGAATCTTCAGATACGCCTGCTATAAGAGCTGCTCTAATAAAGGACGATGTGGCTGCAGGTGCAAATTCTGCTTTGAATTCTTCATATACCTGTTACAGGCCACATCCTCTGGATTTCTTTGGTGTGGGTCAGTGCTTGTGGATGGGGACTGGTATGTTTGCTGTGGGACTGACAACTTAGAAGAAAGGATGAACTTTATCTGTAAGGAGGAGAGTCAGCTCAGTCTGGCTGAGAAGGCGACGATAGTTACCCGCAAAAACCAATCTATGGTAAGTTACTGCCTGCTTTTGCTTTCCTACAATGAGGAGTGTTAACCACCAGATTGTACGGCACTCTTTCCCTGCCAGGTTAAGACAAGTGTGATAAATGTGTAGCCTGGCGAAATGAAATCAGCGCAGGACACAAAAACCTCTTTAGGATTCTTTATTCTGAACCAGTGATTGATTCTGCAAATTAGTAGTTAAAATTTGAAACAAAGGTGATTCAGTTCTGTTCTTTTAAAAATAAAAATCAGTCTCCAAAAAGATTGAAAACAAAAGACAAAATCTTCAATGCACAGTCGTTGTATATAAAACACAACCTAGGACTCTTCAACCTAAACTAGTATACTCTCCACACCAAATGCACTGTAACTTCAGTAAGTGCACTATGATTGGTTCTTAAGTACAGTAATAACTAGCCTAACATTCTGCATCTAAACATACATGAGAAATGCGGAGTACATAAATAACTGTAGAGGTTCTTTCCTGAGAGAATAAAATAAAATACAACAAACCACATTGAGTTGTAAACCTAACATTCACAATTCTGTACATGTTTGACAGTATGTAAGAATGATGTAAAGATACTCACTACGACATGTCAGTACATTTATCCAAGTACACACACGTGGCAGAATACCAACCCCATACGCCACTGTAAAAGTGAACAATGAAGTAAATCAGTAAATCGCATGAATCTTCATTTAAACATTCCAAAATAAATGAAACCCAAACTTGGAAACCAAGCTACATTACAAGTTTCTCAATATACTGGCGACCATTACATAAGCTGACGGAATTACTCCGGGAACATCTGCTGACATCCAACCACACCTGCGAGTTAATGGTCAATACACGTTTGTACACACTATTACTAATATACAGCGATCGATATTTTGTGCATACAACATTCTTTACCAGAAATTTACCAACCTAGAGTTTTGGACTTCCACTGCTGCTCAACGTGGCGATCATGAAAATGATTTCCTACTCTTCCTGGTCTATTCTCGCGGTATTGTCCACTCTGACCTTAGGGGTACACCAACAGAAATCGCGCCCTCTGGTGGAGTTAGTGGGAATAGCCCTATTGACCCACCTGGCTACATTCTCCCCTGCTAAAAAGTCAACGTCCTCGGTGACTTAATTCATATTTCTAACTTCATTCACTGCCTCTCTAAAGAATACAGCACCCATACTTGTCAACAACTGAGATAACACATCAGGACTGAGTGTAATAGCATTACACACTGACATAGGGACACGATGTGGGTTTGAATGCACCCCTGCGTTTGCTCTCTGACTTTTGCGTGGTGCGGGAGTAGGTGCAGTAACCTCAGTATCCCTAACAGACCTGCTGCGAGTAATGGGAGCAGTCGACTCTGGCTTGGGCATATCAACAGACGGTTCAGCACTGACTGGCTCTGTAACACCTACAGGCGCTGAGACCTCTCTACCCTGTTCTGAGACTTCATTTCTCTCTTCTTCTACCTCCTGGTCTAGATTTGGGTATGTAACTTCCTCAAGCACTACATACTCAGGATCTGGATCTGCATGCTCTTCAGGGGTAGAAATGACTGATGTTGTAGTAGGAACACTACCTCTCACTCTCCTAGGAGCAGGAACAGGACCTACACAAGGCCTGAGGTTAGCTCTGTGGACCCTCTTAATAGGACCACCTTCAACCGGCTCTACTGTATGTGTGCTGCCCTGAACCTCAACCACTCTGTAAATAGTAGGACCCCAAGCATCCTGGATTTTATTCCTACCCTGTGGCCAATGACGGAGGTAGACTAGCTGCCCTATTTCTACAGGAGGACAGTATACTTTGTCTTTATCCAGTTCAAGCCTCTCTGATGCTTTGTGTTCAGCATACTCTCTTGCTCTAGCGTGAGCCTCATTTAGACGTTCCTGATGCACCACTAACCAATCATGTTTCTTATCCAACACTTGCTCCTGCCCTAGCAAAGCATCCACAGGTAGGTGGGGGTGTACTCCAAACATAAGGTAATATGGTGAGTACCCTGTAGTGGAATGAGGTGTCACATTGTATGCATAGACAAGCTCTGGCAATTGCTCAGGCCAACGCCGTTTCTGGTCAGGTGGTAGTGTGCGCAAGAGGTCGTGGAGCGTCCTATTGAAGCGCTCGCATTGTGCGTTACCCTGGGGGTGATGCGGAGTGGTGCGAGTTTTCTTTACTCCATAAAGCTTGCACAGCTCCTGAATGACCTCACTCTCAAAGTTTCTGCCCTGATCCGAATGTAATCTCTCTGGCACACCATACTTCAGAAACCACTCCCGGAGAAGGACCTTGGCAGTTGTATCAGCTTTCTGGTCACGCGTAGGGAACGCCTGGGTGAACTTTGTGAAAACATCGGTAACCACCAATACATTCTCACGACCATCCGATGCGGGCTCTAGCATAGTGAAGTCTACTGCAACAACTTCAAGAGGCCGTGTAGCTAGAAATGGTTTCATAGGAGCATGTATTTTAGGCTGTGGCATCTTGGTAAGTACACATCTCTGGCACTGTTTAATCCACTGCTCTACATCTTCATACATTCCAACCCAGAAACACCTCTGTCTCAATAGGTTCTGTGTGCGTTCGATTCCTTGATGCCCCATTTGATTGTGCACACTCTCAAGCACTGCCTCTTTCAAACACGCTGGTAAAAGGAGCTGTTGACATTCACCCACATGGACATCATCAATGACACGGTATAGTAGTCCATCAATCTCCCTGAGCCTGGACCACTGTCTGACTAGAGAGATGACAGGTTTGGCCAACCCTGCTCTCTCCTGATAGGTGGGCTTTTTCTTCTTGTCCCAAAACCGTCTGAATGAGCTGAGTGTAGGATCTGTGTTCTGGAACTGACATAACTCATCTTTAGAATAACCTGGCAGAGTAGGGGTGTTACCCTGTGAGTCACTACTATCAGCACCTTGCTCAGCCTCTGAGGCGCCGACCTGTCTAACCTTACAGCATTTCACACCTGCACTCACTAAATCGGGGTCTAGAGACGTTCCCTTTCGGATGACATTACAAATGGAGATGCACCCATCAAACTCCTGGTCATCCCCATCTGGCTGGGGCTCCCCTGCTAACGGCTGCCTAGAGAGGGTGTCGGCGGCGGTGTTACATCGACCAGGGCGATATTTCACATCAAAATCGAAGACAGCTAATTGGGAAACCCAACGTTGTTCAATGGCCCCTAACTTGGCAGAGTTGAGGTGACACAGAGGGTTGTTGTCCGTTATGACAGTGAACTTCGACCCTAACAGATAACCTCTGAATTTTTCCGAGACGGCCCACTTAAGGGCTAAGAGCTCTAGTTTCATGCTGCTGTAATTTCTGTCATTCTTTTCTGCACTTCTCAGTCTTCTGCTGGCATATGATATCACCCGTTTCTTGCCTCCCTGCTGCTGGTAGAGAATAGCACCTAAGCCTAGACTGCTGGCATCTGTCTCTACAACAAAAGGAAGGGAGAAATCAGCAAACCCAAGTAACGGAGCACTGGTAAGTTTCTCTTTCAGTCCCTCAAAAGACTCCTGACACTCTAATGTCCATAGACTATCAAACAGGCGTTTGGACCTAGCTGGGCTGTGTTCTTTGAGGCATGCATTGACCAGATCATGCAAGGGACTTGCCAGCTGGGAGAAACTCTGTATAAATCTCCTATAGTAACTGCAAAAACCTAAGAACGACCTCAAGTCTTTAACAGTACTAGGCACCGGCCACTGCTTCACTGCAGCTATCTTGTCTGAGTCGGTACCTATGCCCTCAGCTGAGATCTGATGACCAAGGAAACGCACACTGGGCTGCAGAAAATGGCACTTGTTTACCTTAATCTTTAACCCTGTCTCCCTGAGTCTCTGCAAAACTGTCTGAAGCCGTGCTAGGTGGTCCTCAAAGCTCTGGGAATAGACTAAAATGTCGTCCAAATACACAAGCAAAATCTGGAAGACTAGGTCACTCATTGTTGCCTGCATAAGCCTTTGAAAGGTCGCCGGCCCATTGCAAACACCGAAAGGCAACCTGGCATACTCAAATAATCCAAAAGGGGTTGTGAAGGCTGTCTTATGCCTGTCATCCTCATGCACTGCTACCTGATGGTACCCACTGGCGAGATCAATGGTGGAGAAGAACTTCGCACCATGCAGAGCATCGAAACACTCGTCGATGCGAGGCAAAGGGAATGCATCACGTCTGGTCTTGGAGTTTAGCTTCCGATAATCTACACATAGCCGTAAAGTGCCATCTGTCTTCCGCACAATCACGATGGGTGATGCATATGCACTAGTACTCTCTTTGATGACACCCTTCTTGAGAAGCTGTGTTATGTGCTCCCTAACTTCGTTGTACTGTGTGGGAGGTATACGTCGGTACGGCTGTGTAACCGGGACATCATCGTTTAAGTGTATCTCATGTTTGACCTTTTCGGTGTATCCTAGATCCTCATCCTTAAAGGCAAATACATCTGCATACTGAGCTAGGATTACTGCCAATTTAGCCTGCTCCTCAGGTGAACCACCTATGTCTAAGTGCTCCAAGATGGACTGCAGCTCACTGTCTAACACCTGAGTTTCCTTTCTGTCAACAGATACCTCTTCATGATCCGCAGAGATGCGCTGGAAATGCACCTCTGTTGTCTCATCAACACATTCAACCTGGCTAAGCACACCAAGTCTAGTTCTAGGTGGCAACCACACATCCTCCTGTGAAAAGTTCACCACTTGTACTGGGAACACAGGCTTGTTAGACTCGACTAGGGTGGGAACTACAAGGAGATCACCAGGCAACGGTGTGTTGGTAGGCTCTAATAGCATCAAAGACTGATCATCTGTGCATATCTTGAGACCCTTAGCATACACTGTGGCAACTGAGGCTGCCGGCACATGTACTGCATATCTACTAGCTATCCTGGCTGTAGATGTCTTCGGTACTACTTCACAGGTTTGCACTCGCTGAAAAGCTTCCCTCCACACTGAGTCTAGCTCTCCTGCAAGAGTTGTGTCAAAGCTAACTATGGCCAACTCCCTGCATCTCTTAATTACATTCATACCAATGAGAACTGGTAATGGCTCTTTGGGCTTGTCATCTTTCTCACTAGTTTGCTGTCCTGGCTCTTTCTTTCCTGACTCTGACTCCTCTGGAACTGGCTCTTTGCTCTCTGACACTGGCTGCTCTTGGGCTTGATCCCTCACAACCAAAAACCCACACTCCGGTATACTTAACCCCATGGTCTGCACATCCAGCTCAATGTAACCGATGTATGGGATTGGCAATGAGTTTGCTGCAGTTAGCTTGAGCCATTTGGCGGTAGAGGTTATGTCTTCATCTGCTCCTAGTAAGTTCTCTCGGAAGAACGACTCAGAGATGGTGCTAACCTGGCTCCCTGTATCTAACAGGCACTTAGCCTTCACTCCACCCACCTCAACTTCAACCTCTGGACACTCACCAACTGCCCGCTCAAGAAATCTCTCACGAGTAAGGGTCTTTGAGCCTTTGCTTTCACCTCGAATTGCCTGGCTCTTGGCAACCGAGGAAGCTAGTTTCCCTGTGGAGATGCAGTGGGGATAGTAGTCTGGCTATCTGACTTCTGCTGTTTGCACTCTCTTGCAATATGTCCTACTCCTTTGCACTTGAAACAGATGGGTTTCCCATCATCTGTGAACTGGAACCTTGGCCTAGGTTTCCACCCTTTGTCCTTCCCAGACTTTTCCTTGATAATGAGACTCTCCTTCACCGCACTAGCTAACTCCCCGATAGCCTTGCCCTGCTCAGAGACCACCTTAAGTATATCATCTAGTGTGGCAGACCGTTTCTCTTGTGTGCTACCTTCACACTGGGCCCCATTACCCATACTATCACACACTATGCTCCTACTCTTAGCAACCCTAGTGTTACTGGGCTTGTCTTCTACCGACCAGGTAACAGCTTCCTCACGCACATCAAAGAGTGTAGACTCTGGCTTCTCCCTTACCAATTTGCGGAGCTCTCTTCTGAGAGAGGAATCTCTGACACCCTCTACAAACTGATCCCTGACTGCCATCTTTGTGTCAGATACTGCATCTGGCCTTTGTTTAAGGGCTAAGCGGAGGATCTGGGACAGTGAGTGTGAATACTCAAAGAAATCTTCACCCTCCTGTTGGTGACGACCATAAAAGGTTTGTAACAGTTGTGCCACATTGCGCTTCTCCCTGTAAGCCACCCTGAGAAAAGTGAACATCTCGCTAGGCTCCTTTGACTCCCCATCTGTACATAATCTGACCTCTTCGAGTGCTGACCCCCTAAGGAGAGAGAGAATGAAGTCAACCTGATCTCCTTGACTTAGACCTCTAGCTCGTATGGCACGCTCTACCTCATCAATGAACTCATCTACTGAGCGACCATCAACAGTAGCATCACCACTAAAAGGTTGGACTGGACGCTCTCGGGGTACATACACATACGACCTGTTAGACTCACGACTTAAAGTAGAAATTGTGGCCATAGCTTGGTCATGTTTCTCACTCAGTTCGGATAACTTGGTCTGAAGTTCTTCAAAAGGATCAGTTTCTCTCTCTCCTCCTGAGCCATGCTCACTATCACTATCTCTTCCTGACATGGTGAAACGTCTCTGTGCACACTTAGCCCAAGGTCAGGAGATGAAAAGTCTCTTGGCAGGCTGCTGGATGGAATGGCTTGTCCTCCTGGGATGGCCTCCTCCCTTCACGTAGTCGACGTTGTCTGGTCCTGGGCGGTCCGGTCACTAGTCTCCAATGGCACCTCCGGGCAGGCCTCACTGTCTTGGATGTTCCTCAGCACCAGCACCGCGGGTCACCACTACAGTTATTTATGTACTCAAGCATGTTGATCTAATCTAGCCTAATTAATTGTAAATTAGCTGTCACCAATTTAGCAGAATCCCACTTCAGCAGAATCCCACTTCTGACACCAAAATGTGTAGCCTGGCGAAATGAAATCAGCGCAGGACACAAAAACCTCTTTAGGATTCTTTATTCTGAACCAGTGATTGATTCTGCAAATTAGTAGTTAAAATTTGAAACAAAGGTGATTCAGTTCTGTTCTTTTAAAAATAAAAATCAGTCTCCAAAAAGATTGAAAACAAAAGACAAAATCTTCAATGCACAGTCGTTGTATATAAAACACAACCTAGGACTCTTCAACCTAAACTAGTATACTCTCCACACCAAATGCACTGTAACTTCAGTAAGTGCACTATGATTGGTTCTTAAGTACAGTAATAACTAGCCTAACATTCTGCATCTAAACATACATGAGAAATGCGGAGTACATAAATAACTGTAGAGGTTCTTTCCTGAGAGAATAAAATAAAATACAACAAACCACATTGAGTTGTAAACCTAACATTCACAATTCTGTACATGTTTGACAGTATGTAAGAATGATGTAAAGATACTCACTACGACATGTCAGTACATTTATCCAAGTACACACACGTGGCAGAATACCAACCCCATACGCCACTGTAAAAGTGAACAATGAAGTAAATCAGTAAATCGCATGAATCTTCATTTAAACATTCCAAAATAAATGAAACCCAAACTTGGAAACCAAGCTACATTACAAGTTTCTCAATATACTGGCGACCATTACATAAGCTGACGGAATTACTCCGGGAACATCTGCTGACATCCAACCACACCTGCGAGTTAATGGTCAATACACGTTTGTACACACTATTACTAATATACAGCGATCGATATTTTGTGCATACAACATTCTTTACCAGAAATTTACCAACCTAGAGTTTTGGACTTCCACTGCTGCTCAACGTGGCGATCATGAAAATGATTTCCTACTCTTCCTGGTCTATTCTCGCGGTATTGTCCACTCTGACCTTAGGGGTACACCAACAGAAATCGCGCCCTCTGGTGGAGTTAGTGGGAATAGCCCTATTGACCCACCTGGCTACATATATATATAAGTTATGAAAGTAAATATACTATTCATGTTTTCCAGGTCATTGGGTTGAGCTGCATCCTGCTGACCGCTGGCTGCTCGTTCTTGGTGGTGCTGCCATGGGGCCGGTGCTGCACCAGAAGAGTCTACCTCAGGGGAGTTTTTGAAGAGACCATCCTGGAGCAGACAGAAGTCATCGTGTGGAGGGAGATGGAGAAAGCTGCTACAGACTATGTGAAGAAATCTCTGGCTTCTCTGACGACCGGTGCGCTCACTCCAACACCAACCCAGACCAAAAATGGACTTGAGGATGAGGACAAAGCAGCGGATGGGGAAACACCACTTATAAATGTTAATGATATCAACTGGGAAAAACTATCTGGTCTAGTTGATTTCCTTATTGAAGGAATACCAGACTAAGCTCACAATCATGATGAAGAGACTAAATGACACAGAAAAGCCTTTATTATACATTAACTGTGATGCACTGTTGTATAGTTTAACATTATCCTTTAACCAGTTGGTGTGTCAGGTTTTGTTGTTATCCTGTTGTAATCCTACTTTTTACAGTAGTTTGTTGTTGTTTTTAAGGTCATGGTACATATTTACACAATGCAGATAGCCAATTATGTCAATACCAATGACACATTTGTGTGCAAATGTTGAAAATATATTTCTAAAAATGTTAGACTAAATAAATGATGATATATTATTATTATTATTATTATTTTATTTAGTGCAAATAGGTAACAATACAAACAAAGAGATGGGGGGGGGGGGGGGGGGGGGGTGTGAAGGAAGGAATCGTGTGTCAGTGTGAGTGTGCTTGTATGTGAGATCTCAGGGAAGATAGTGAGTGAGTGTGTGTGTGTGTGTGTATGCATGCTATAACAATATCATTATCAGTCCTACAGTAGGTTGTGATGAATAGTTATATGAGCCAAACTAAAGGTTGGTATAATGATAATGATGATAGGTAATCTAAATAAACCAGGATTGTGTAGGTGATGAATGTAATGATGAATGAGATACAAATAATTGCAAAAAGAAATAATGAGTACTGTAGTGATTGTAACAGACATGACATATTAAATAAAACATGTGGTATCTGACATATACTGTATTTCTGCATCATGTGACGTTTGTTTTTGCCTCCTTGTGAGACTGTTCTCTCCATATTCATGCCACCAGGAAGCTACATTAAATTTAAGGTGGTACTGAGAAAATGTGTGGAGCAAGAATCAGGAGTCAGGTGTTTGTCATGAAAATAAAAGTAATCAGACATGGAATCAGCTGCTTTATAAAATACGCAACAGTCATTAAGATGTATCAAAGGCAGTGATGATAGGGATAAGGTGCTGCTGGCTTTTGCCACACATAAGAGAAAACTGTCATGGTTTACATTTCATTCATCTTCTTCTTTTCCTAATGGTCCAATGGTTCACTTTTAAACATCCAGTAACCCAGTCTTGATCCATCAACCCACAAAAACTATAGACGCAACAGTAGACTCAGTTTTAACCCTTTTAAACCTCAGCGTGGCTTATAATACTATAGATCACCCAATTTTAATTGACTGCCTCATGCACTGGGTGGGTATCATCAGCCTACAGACTGGTTCATCTTCTGCCTCTCCAATGGAACATTCTCTGTAACCATAGGCAACCCCTCATCTTCCTCATTTGTGGGGTGCCACAAGGCTCGATTCTGGGTCCAAGACAATTTTCATTGTCCATGCTCCCACTCGGCCACATATCAGTAAGCAAAATGTTTTGTTTCACTGCTACACTGCTACACTGACACCAAGGTATATTTCCCATTGAAGCCTGATAATCCAAACAGATTCAACACACTAAATAACTTCTTCTGCGATACTGAGTGCTGGATGACAAATATATTCATGTTATTTATATTTGTATATGTATATATAGATATATACATATATATGTACTATATATATGTATATGTATATATATATCACTCAAAACATACTGCTTTTGTGTTTTTTCATACTCACTGACATACACCAAAAATTTTAAAAAGAAAATGTATTTCATGTAGCTATCAACATGGTAACATAGTATACTGTATATGTCCGATTCATTGACATATTTCATGATGACTCTTAGATTGATTGGCCTATGTTATGTTTTCTTTTTAGAAATACATACTGTGTTAAATGTAAATGATTTATTGTGCTTCAAGACAATAGATGTTTTGAAGAAATAGATGTTTGAACGATTGCAAAGCTGATGTTGATTTTGTTATAGCTGTTCTGTAATTTTTATGATTTATTAGTTATCTATGCTTTTACATATTTCAAACATTAAATCATTACTCTAAGGGCCAAAATCTAAATCAGTGTTTCTGCAAAATGATGATGATAGCATAATTTTGTTATAAAAAATAATAGATTCTAATACAGATCATTGTGTAGATTTCAACTACCTATGCATCTTACAGTGAAGAATGCCTTTTAGATATTTAGCAAATTTTATTACTATTATGCACCTATAGAGTAGGAATTGAACAGATGGATTTGGCAGTGAGGTTGTGCAGAGAGAGCAGCAGTGTGGGAGTGGGTGGGTAAAGTTTCCATGGAATGGGTGTCGTTAAAAGAATGACAAGTGGTGCAATAGAACCAGAAACATGTCTTGCTTCATGACAAAAATGCTGCCATCCTATGTTATCTATGACGCATATTGTATGTGGGCACATTCTTTGTTGTGACAGATGGCTTGGTGCTCTTTATAGCTCCACATGTCTGCAAATCCTGAGAATGTGATGCAGCATCCTCATAATCCTGGAAACACCATAACTGCGTTTTGATAATGACTGATAAATCATGTCACTAATAAGTCATAATAGTGAGGCATACATTTTTTATGATATCAGAGTTGTGACATTTAAGTGGGTCCCAAGGTTCCAAGGTCCCAAGAGAGAAAATGCTAAAGTCAAACTGATTGGATGATGCAAGTTGAAGGGCGATTTAAACTGACTGGATAACAAGTAGCAAATGAAAGGATAGAAGGGCAATTTGAATGAAGTAGGCTAGAATCAAAGAGACATAGCCTTAACTGATTCTGCAAGAAGAAGTGAATGACAGAGTAGATGGAATAGATTTGAATGAAGCAGTCTTCCTGACTGAATTTACTTGGGTAGTCTGCATCAGCTTGGCACATCTGGATTTTATGATTTTCTTCTTTCATTCTTCCATGCAGATCAAATGCACAGCCATCATTAGAGCCAGTTTTGTTTCAGGTTTGCCAAAGACAAATGAATAATGATGCCACCCATAGGTGAAAGTTTGAGAAGAAAGAACACTGGAGCAAATGGCTTGCGGTGCGAGCCAATTGAATCAGCTGTGTGCAAGCGGTAGCTGGAATATGCTGTCAAGATGCAGTTATCAACCGCACAATGCAGAAAATGTAGTAAACTCAGTAAATGCATCGGAGAACATAGTAGAATATAAACAAAAACAAGTGTAGAGAAAAGTTTTATTGGAGTTTTGCTTCTTTTGATTTCATTTGACTTTGACTTGATTTCATTTGGCCTATTTTCTTTTTATGAATGTATTTGAATTTGGAGTAGCTACTCCAGCCAAGCTATTTACACTATCTGCAATTCTTCCCCAGCAATCCTCTAGTCTTGGCAGCAGCAACTGTTACTTTTTTCGCTGTTATGTTTTTTTATCATTCATATTTATTCATTATTCATTTCTTTCCCATACTTTCCACGTTTACAGTCTACTTAACGCACTAAAATGGTCGATAGCATATGTTTGTCTAGTTTATTGTGGATTAATAAAGTTGCATCTTATCTTAAATACTCTGTTCTGGATATGTCCACATTGCACGTGACTGGCTATTTGTTACAAGTCGCGTCCTTGAAAACTGCCGGGTTGACAGAGCGAGTTGATAGCCACCTCCATGAGACCAGTTAGCCAGGATTGTGACTGTTTGGTTCTGTGACGCCATTAACCGTGAAGAAACCGTGACTATGTTCAACCTGCTTCGTGACTCAGGTCTCTGAACCGTCATGTTCTACTGCCTGCACCTGAATGCCTGCTTCTGTCAACAAACAGATTAGTAGTTATCTAGGCTGGAATATCTCCAGACACGTTAACGTCAGAAAATACATCACTATAACCTATTTCCAGTGACTGCAGAAAAAGTAGGGCCTTTGTTGCAAGGCTATCACCAGAGTTAAGACTGCAAAAAGACCACCATCCACAAATACTGCATAGCCATCACTTTTAGGGTCATCACATCCTTGAACCCCAAGCTTGTCCCTTCATTTAGTATTAGTTTTAGCATAGAAAGATCTATATGAACCTTTCTATGGGCTATTTGCTTTTTAGATGACATACTGATGTTCTGCTAACACCACATCAGCTGTAACCAGATTAGGTAGGCTAACTCATAAGTATGTTCATCCACTAGACCTTGTAAACGTGCCTTTTGAGGTGGTTCATTTATGGTGACGCTATTATCAGCATTCTGTGAACCCATGGCTAAGCTAGTGTCAGAAGGGGGAAATGTCGGTAGGGATGGTTTCTGAGATGTCGTCTGCTTCTTGTGGGGTGGAAGTGATAGAAGTGTTGGAATGTTGTTGGATTGTGTTGATGCCTCTATCATTGTCACTTGGATGATGTGCTGTGAAAATCACATGCCACTGCTCATACTGACTGCAAAGGACAGAGATATGGGGATGATACCAAACAAGCTGGGCAACATAAACAGTAAATACCTGTTATGCAGTCTTCTTCCCAAAAATGCTCACTGCAAGTTATCTCTACTGATGTTGGCCAACTACTGTTTCTGCCAGTTTTCCTGCCTATTTGGCAGCAACTTAACTCAATTTGTATTGTCACTGCAAAGGGGTTTACTGTAATATGTATTGAGTCAAAACATTTCAGTTTTTCATGTTTTTCATGATTTTTTAAAATTACGTCCAATGTAACTAAAAAAGAAATCCACTTTGGCATTATTGTATATTGTGTGTAGATCTGTTTCGAAAATCTGTTTTGAATAAAGGCTTCAAGACCACCAAAATGTGGAAAATGGTTCTGCTATAGGTAGAAACACACTGAGAAAATGTCAACAGAGGTGAATATTAAAATTTTACAATAATGCAACTGAAGATATGATATATTCTGATCTTTCACATCCCCATCTGACCTCTAGGATCCTCAAGTCATGGGCCATGTGGCTGTTGGATGTGCCCTGGTCTAGACTGTAGAACAGTCTCCCCTATTATATCAGGTCCACCCCTCCACTGACTCATCTAAAACTCATCTCAAAACACATTTCTATTCTTTAGCCTTTGACTCTGGTTTTATCTGCCTGTGTGTGTGTGTGTGTGCAGTGAGACAGTAGTTTCTGCATCTGACAGCAATTTGGTTTTCTTATTGGAGCAACAGTGACCCTGGTGTACTGCAGTCAAACTTCAGTTTATTAGACAGTGGAGCCAATGCATCTTCATGTCAGTGCAAATAGCTTAAATTGCAATTGCCAAAATTGACAGTTAAATTAAATGAACAAATAAAATGACATATACTGAAAAGTTAATGGATCATTTTGAAACACCAAATGGTACAGCACCAAATCATACTTAATTTCATAATTCTACTTTTTTCTTCAGCAGCAGTTAATTTGGCAATAAAAAATGTTATGAAACAGCAATGATGTTCTTCTGTACTTTGCTTTGCATAGTAACCTAAACCTTTGTTTCTATAATGGTACACATGGTATTCCACACTAACAGTAGTCTATATAAAATCTCAGTCGCAAGAGGTGCAAGATAGAGTGTTTTTTTTTGTTTTTTTTACAGTTTTATGGATGAAAATAACTGACAGCTATTGAAAGTTGAGGCTGTCTATCCCACACTGGGGATCTGTCCGTGCACACGAAACCGATACAAGCATGTGTACTCTGGTTGTCCCCAGTTGCTTAAGATGCGCAGTTCCACATAATGACAGACCGCACCGCTGGGATTCTGAAAGAGGAACGGGGCGTATGAGAGAAGGGAAAAAAATGGACAGTGCGTGATGTATGAAAGAAAGAGAGGTTTCTCCAAAACAGACTCACAAAGATCTCAAATGTTTGAGTAGGTTCTCCCTCTGCTTCGAATGTGAAGGATCCCAGCAGAGTACCGTCTTCATCTGCGGTGGACATGCCCTGATATTCAGCATGGGACGGATGTAGAGGGCACAGAGAGCAGAAATATATAGAAGTCAGAAACGCATACGACAAACCTTGTTGGACCTGTGAATAATGCTATAGATTAGACTCAGACCTGAGACAGTACTCACATAGACTTTGAAGTCGCGGGGGGCAGAGTAACTGTATCTGTAAGGGTTGTTGTAATGAGGAAGATGGTCGATGGTGACGTGGCTGACCTGGACAGGGTGGGACAGGGCTACCACTAAGGAACCCCGATCCCCTTTGATGGGCCAGCATTTACCTGGCATCATCACAGAGTTGCCCTGAGAGAGGAGAGAGGACAGGGAGAGGGAGAAGAAGTAACACATCATGAATAAACTGGCTCAGAGAGGGCTGCTCTGTGTAGAAAAACAATATAATGGGAGCAAGTATCTGGTTTAGACTGGGCTCCATAGGAATGGTGCCGTCATGTATGTGGGTGCAGATGTGACTGCTGAGTGTGTGAGACAGCGGTGAGTGTGTGTGAGAGAGATACTACCTCAATGGCTCTCTCTGGTGTTACAGAAGAGCACAGCAACCAAATGCCCGACACTGACAGACATCTGTGGTGGTGGGTTTCTGAGGCTCGAACCACATAAGCACCTTAAAACAAACACAAACACACACAACATGGCAGAGACAGTTGTGAACAGTGATGTCTAGACGGTATAGAAACATAAGGGATGTTGGCACTAACCTTGTGATTTTAAGGCAAAGTCAGGCATCATGTTTGCCATCGGAGTTTTGCAGTCTGTTTTACCTGTTGCACTGATTTTCTGTTGAACACACACACACACACAAGTTAAATTCGGCTTGCATAGACCACATTGACTAAATCCAATAATCGCCAACTGTACAGTGGTAAATAAATAAAAAAGGACTAAAGATCATTGACTTCAGCCATTATGTTGGTTGACAGTTTATCCAAAGCCCGCTTCAATTCTGGGTTCAGCTGAGACTCAGTGGAGTCGGGGGCAAATGGATACAGAGGAGGGGGGGTCATCTTAATGCTGTCCAGAACGTGTTGCATCTAGAAGACGAGAGAGAAGAAGAGAAAGAAGGGGGAGGAGAAGAAGAAGAAGAAGAAGAAAGTGGGTTTGATTCAGACCAGGATAGACATTTACACAAGTTGTTTTATATACACAATAATTGTGGCATGGGCTTATGATGAATACCTTGGCAGTGTGATCCTCCAGGGCTTTGACTTTCCTCTCCAACAAGCTGGTTGTGCTTCTAACGTCAGCTTTGAGGGCAGCAAGCTCATGGGCCATATGCAAGTGATGCTTCATGTTCAAACTATATCCAAAGCACATTACAATGAACATATTTACCTTATTCAGCCTGTGGAAATATTGTACACTTGCTACATCAGCTCCAATGGAATCTCTCATGTGACAAGGATGGAGGCCTTTTTCATGCATAAATACCACCGATGAGACAAGCTCACCTTTCCATTCTCTTGTTGATAACCTTTAAATCATCCATGAGTCTCTGTTCCACCTGGATGACAAGACAGCGGGTTAGAGAGACTGGACGGTTTGGAACGGACACGCAGAGACGTACGGAGTGAGAGAAAGAGAAGCGGTGAGAGACACCCCTACCTCAGAAACCATTTCCCGCTGCCTGTGTTCAACACCCACCTGCAATAAACAAAACCTGGTGAGGAAAACTAATCCGCTGAAGTTGCAGTGTGATCTCGAGGCTGTTTTCCTTTTCTCTACTGTCGTTTTTTTTGCTTACCAGCATGTTATTCACGGTGTCTTTCAAGGTAGAGCATGGGTCTACATATCCAGTCTAAAGAAAAACAAAAATATATCATTGTAGGTTAATGGACATTTTGAGGAACAGCAAACACCATTCTATGAGAAGAATAAGAAACCAAATATCCTGGAGAAAAAAGGAAAACAGGCATAAAGATACACACTATTTGAGTAAAAGAAATTGCTGTTTTTTACTGAATGTAAAAAAGCAGCACATGTTGGGAGGAAAAGTCGTGTATCATACCTTCTCTTTGAGGGTGTCAGCAGGTTCGTTGGTGGTCATGACAGAGATCTGAACCAGGGAGGTCAGCACAGGAAACACCAAATAGGTTCCTGAGTAGAGGAGGTGGAGGGAGTCAAAATACACATCTGACACATTATATTTGTCAGTATATGTGTGTGTGTGTGTGCTGGGATGGGGAGGGGTCAATACATTTGATGTTAAACACTCACCACAGAGTAAGATGCCAAAGAGGAGAAGTGGAAGGAGGGTCTTCTTTGCACCAAAAGGGAAACCCGACATGGGAACTGTGACTAACACTGCCAGAATCAGAAGACAACACAAACACATTCAGCGGACTGTAAACATACATTATGCAAACTGGAGCTCTAGGTGGTGGGATATATATACATGTGTGAGTGTGAGTGTGTGTGTGTCATTATAGGGTTCATTAGATATCATCGCTATCATGTACAATATCTTGCAATAGTAGTTTGTCTTTACCAGTGGAGTCCTGAGCGCAGACGGCATCACTACTGGTAAGAGAGGAGTCTTGGTCACTGGCTTCATAGTTTTTCTTTAACCCTTTCCTTCTCTTGAATATTCTGAGTGAGAGAGAGAGATAGAGAGAGAGAGAGAGAGAGAGAGAGAGAGAGAGAGAGAGAGAGAGAGAGAGAGAGAATGTAAAATAGAATGTATAATAATCATGACAAATATAGGCTATTTTAAAAATTACATGATTCAGAAGTACGTGTCCACTGATTATGTTCTAAACTTAATTATATCTAAAAGGTTGTGTTCAAGAGCACTACATGGTCATCGAATATTGCATGAAATGTGATATATAGCCTATATATATAGTTTTGTGTCAGGGGGAGGACACTGGTCGAGCACTGAGCCTGTTATCCACCACTGCCTGTAGGATGTATGAGGGCCTTTTTATTTATTAAATCCCTGTAGTTATCCAAAGGCAGCAGGACAGTTATGTGTGTTCCATCTGCGGACAATAATTTGAGGATGTGGTGCGCATTTTCAGAGCGCCGCGAAATTACGCACGCCTCTTCCAATGTAGGTACCTTCAAAACTTCTTCACACTGGTTAGCTATAACACACAGCTTCCAAGTTTATACCATTTCCACTCCTCAGGAGTACAGAAGACACAATAGATCACACAGATCCATTTTAAAGTTCTCTCTCCACTCTACTTCACTGAACTCCCTCCCGTGGTTTGATACAATTTGATAGTGGCGAGACAGGAAACAAGTTACTTATTGTTGTAAAAAAAAAAAATTCACAATTCTCACCGGATAGACGAAATCAGTACTTCATTATGTGAACGGGATTATTATGGAGAATTGTCAGTTTATACAAACATGTAAACGGCTTAAGAGATACCACACCTACTGATAATTAATTCCTCCTAATCCAAACCCGTTTACACTGCGCCACCGCTGCACCATCACCTGGTCACATTACCAAAACGCCGCTGATGTTAAGTGAATATAAGGTGAAGCAAATGGACGTTTTGGTGGCAGGCTATTTGTTGCGTATGAATAAAGAAACTGCATGGACATAGAAAACTCACCAGAAGATCACAACACACACACACACACACAGTAGCACAAATACTCACTTCACTGGGGTTTCTTTGTATGAGATGCGGTTACGATTGTACAAGTCGCTGAGTGACTGCAGGCGAGGGCTGCAGCGAAACATGACTGTCAGAGAGAGAGACAGTGAGTGAAAGGTGATTGAACTATAACGTTATGCACTTGACCCATGTCAAATCTAGGTAGGTAAGCTAATTGATTGATTAATTGAATATCGGGTTAATTCATCTCAGTAGCCTAAGACGGTTGTATAGCCTAAAATTCTTATGATGCTGGACACAAAATACTCTTTTTAGTTACTGCTTTTAAATTGAAGTCGCTTACTGTAATCAAGTTTTCAAACTCACCTATAAAAGGCCCTTGATGGCCATGGGAGATCGTTTCCTGTCCGTGTTGGACGTTGGGTGCAAATCAGCCGCTCCAGTCCAAGTTCTGTTAGCGCGTCATTGAGAGCAGAACTTGGAATGAAGGAATCTAATAATGGATCCAAAACATTTCCTCTGAACCCACATTGACTTTGTGGGGAAAAACATAGACAGACAGCTTCATACTAAATTATAGCCTAATTTACAGTCAAACCCTACAGCTGCCTAAGCACAAACCAATTGGCCAGGCCTAATATTTGATTTATTTCATGTCAAATCAGACTATGTTCCACTAAAAGACTAATGAATTATATTTATGTAGCAGGATGTATACCATAAAGCATATATGGTGCAAAATTAACTGTCAATCAACTGGATATTGATTTAGCACAGATTGTATTGTCTGTGGCATCGTCCATGGCCGAGTAGCCCATCACAATGATCACATAAACTACAGCCCATCTCTGATTAGATTAAGTGTTGTGGAAATAAAACAGGCCGTCACTCAGTGAATATGCTCTCTACACTTGTAAGATAACAATACTGTTCACGTGATAGCAGGAAGACGAAATAAATATTAACAATTGAAATTGAAAATGATGCAGCGTTGCAATAAATCCTCGGGCCGTTCCAAAAATTAATTCTTGTTTTACAACGCCACCTAGTGTCCAGATCCTTGTGTGTGACCAATGTGCAAGTGGGTTTTTTCTCTGTTCCTTGTCTGCATTGTTGATGTGGTTGCTTTAACCTTTTGTACCACACTATTGACTTTATTAAATGTGTTTTATAAATAAACGTGATTGCTATGGCAATGTAATTGAATGGAAGTGGCATAACATGCATTAACAATGATGACAATAAACCTAACAGCAATAACAGTTAAATAACCTTCATAGGTTTTGAGATGTAGCCTAATGAGTGCAAATGGCAAGAACACTGATAAATAGTAGATAGATACAATAACTGCAGGTAACAACAACTACAATGATTAACATACACTACTTCAACCAAATCCACAAAGTCATTCATTACTAATGAACAGCAACAGCAAGGCAAGTGCATACACAAAGCATTTGACAAATCACAATTATTACCATACTTAGAGTGATAAATCATGCACACCATCGCAGGGTTTAGCATCCATTCATCTATTGTATGTGCACTATCCAAAAGAGGGATCACTATCCAAGAGGGATGACTGGCCTGTGTGATTTACAGGCAGGTGAGTGGTGCTACAGTCCTGACCAGCCATTCAGGGAGCTTCTTACTTTGGCTGCCCAATGAAGGATGTGTGGATGCTGCATGAACCTGCACCTGTAACTGCAACCCCCTTGGCTAAAATGTGCAGTCTTTTAAAGATATAAGAGGCAGAAATTCATACCATTTAACAATTTGCAAATCATAGGGGCTGAAAACAATATTTCTGAAAGATCACACACACAATGCATTCTAAACTATTTACTAGCTGTTTCACAACACTGTTAAAAACTACATATACAGACAGGGTTCTTCAAACAGGACAGCAGGAGAAACAATGTAAAATAAATGAAAAAATGCATTCAATTGTCCTTGAAAGCAGATATTTAGATGAAACTGATCAGTTGTGTCCTTTGCAGCATTCATGCTGCTGTATGAACTTGAATGAGCAGGACCCCTGGAGCTACATAAAAAAAGAGAACATAAAAAATAAGTTGGATAAGTTCATCCATTCAGCCATCTCACTTGCAAATACCACATCAACTGAAAGACTACGCACAATTGGTTTGGACAGTAAAATAAAGTGAAAATGGATCCATAGATTCCATAACAATCAGCAGTACATAGATTAAAAAAAAGGTAAACAACAGCGTATTCAGAAGTTTTCAATGTTTCAGCTGTCAGTGTTTTTTGATAGTATACCAAAAATGTAAGATGTTAATATTTTTATGCTTCCAGTGTCTAAAAGCAAAAGTTCCTTGGCCAGATTTTATAGGAAATATAACGATGCAAGGTGTTTAGGTGCAACCCCTAACTGCCTGGAGTTTGGCCAAAGTCCATCCATTCAGCCATCACACCTCCAGATAATCATATCAACTGATGAGAATATCACAATAAGTAAGTTGGTTAGCAGCTAGCGGTAGCTTTCAGTGACATGTCCATTTCTCTACACATTATGTATTATGCAATTGGTGCTATAATATGCCATGTGTTGTGCCTCTTATGCAAACATACTTTTTAAATGTGACTTTATTATTAGGCTATATGTTGTAAGAAATTGCCTTACAAAGAGTGCAGACAGGACATACAGGACTAGCAGACTAAGCATAAACACACTGCATGTATATATACAAACTAAATCTAATGAAGGAAAGGGTTTAACTTTGGTTCTCTTTAGTGTCATATTTGTGAAACAGAGTTAGAAATCATATTTTTGTGCCTGTTTAAATCCAGCAAAAGTTCAAATAGTTGATTTGTGTTGAGCCCACGTACGAGCAGACTGGAGAAGCATAGGGTTATGGTTGTTTTAAAAACCTTTTGCCATTTGTAGGTTTGCCTTTTTTTCTTGTGTCATACATGAAAGAGTCCCTCTGGCCTGACCTTATATTGACCCATATTTTGACTTCTGTGACCCCCTGACCTCCAGAAGTTAAAAGCAGGGCTCGTCCGGGATTTGAACCCGGGACCTCTCGCACCCTAAGCGAGAATCATACCCCTAGACCAACGAGCCTGCCTCTACAGAGAGAACTGAGGGTTTAAACCTCCTCCTCTGTCCTGTCTAGGCTGCAGTAGAACTGTTTAAACTGGTGATGTGGCAGCTTGGAGCCTCAAATCTCATCTGGTCCAACAGCACCCTCTGCTGGTCACAACAACATGTTCATTTTCTATCACATGCAAGAAGTATCTTCAGAACTGCAGTGTTCCCTCATTGAGCTGTGCTTCATCCTTACTTATATTCTTACTTTAGTTCAGGCTGAAGCCTGAACTAAAGTAGGCATGGATAAAGTTTTAACAAAACCAATGGTAGTTTTGAGTTTCTTTTGAATCGGTAAAAAAATCAATCAAAAACAAAACAGTGACAGGACTTTGAGAGAGCTTCACACAAGCAGTCACAGAAATCCAGAAGCCAGTGACGTTCTTGCAGTTCGTGTAGAAGAAGCCAAACACAGACATACAACTGGCTTGTTGGTCTAGGGGTATGATTCTCGCTTTGGGTGCGAGAGGTCCCGGGTTCAAATCCCGGACAAGCCCTACCTTTAATTCCTGGATTTGAAGGTCACCGACATACATAAGGACACTTTCATCTGCGATTAACTATGAGCGCAAGACAAACAAAGCTAGAAATGACATCAGGTTTCTGAAATCACCAAATACATGACAACACACTCAGGTGTGTTAGAATCAATGATGTGTCCATCATGTACTGTTCTTAACTTAATTTTTTATTCACACTCACACACACACATACCACATCACCACATCACCAGTTTGAGAAGCTGCACTGCAGGCTTGGACGGAACAGAGGAGGGATTTCAACTCTCAATTACATACAACACAGCAGGTTAGTTGATCTAGGGGTATGATACTTGCTTTGGGTGTGATAAGTTCCCAGGTTCAAATTCTGGACAAGCCCTACCTTTAACCCCTGGGGTTGAGGGTCACAGACAACAAAACATGCACCAACAGAGATGCAGGAGGACTCCATCTGTGATGAACTGAGAAAAAGACAGGCAAAGCTTAAAATGGTAACAGGTTTCTGAAATCACTACAAATTAGTCACATTTAGGTGTATTATCTATTGTCATTCGTATGAAGTATCTAACATGTATTGTTCTTGAGTTATTTCACAGACAAGAATGTGTCAATACACAGACAGACAGACAGACACCATCACAACATAATGTCCCATATACCATATAGGCAGGCCATAAAAACTAGCAGGGTGTTATGTATAACACACACATGCACATACTCTCGCACACACACATACATACACATAGATGCACACAGGCTTTACAGACATTGGTTTTATGAGTGGGCTGTTTTACGGCATGCGTGGGTTGTCAGTGTGTGTGGTACATGAAGTAAAGTTGTCTGGTTCTGTTACAGCCTCGTTAAACTCAATTGTCATAGGTCCGCTAGAGACTGTAAACATACAAAAATGCCACCGCAAGTTTGCAAAAAGAATAGAAATCATTTATTACAAAAAAGGAGGTTTAAGCAAAATTACAAAATGGGAAAGAGATTCAACGCTGAAATTAGAGCCACCTTTATACAACCACTGCCTTCAGGATGACTTTGATATGAGTGGAATATCGATTGCATTCAAATTGAAATAGAAAAATGCAAATAAATGCTTTTTACATTTTAGTCTGTGCTCCTACAGTTTTTAACTCGGCACCACTGGTACTCTCTGGAAAAAGGCACAGTGTAGAACCTTTCATTATAGACTCAAGCTGCCACATGTCAAGCTCAAGGAGCTCAACTGAACGCCTGGATAGGACAGAGGAGGGCATTTAAAGGCTCAGTTACCTATGTGGAGGCAGGCTCGTTGGTCTAGGGGTATGATTCTCGCTTAGGGTGCGAGAGGTCCCGGGTTCAAATCCCGGACGAGCCCTGCTTTTAACCCCTGGAGGTCACAGAAGCCAAACATTGTGTCACCATAAGGACTCTTTGGTCTGTGACCCACCATGAGAAAAAGACGAGCAAAGCTATAAATAGCAACAAGGCTCTGAAATAGGTGGGCCTCTGACACAAATAAGGTATTTGAACTTTGGCTGGATTCAAACAAGCAGAATTTTTTGTGTGTGTGGTACAAATACAAAACTTAGGTTTAATGTAAATTAGTTTAAGAAATGTGAACTTACAGCATGCTACTCTTTAGTCTACTGTCATACAGTAATCTATTCTGCACTATATGAGGTTCTATTACATTTTCTCCAGCACATAGTGTATCCGGTAATCCTGTAGTGTTTCACCATATTGTAATTTGTCCACACCAATTAACCAATTACAGCACTCAGTAGCAGCAGGTACGACTCTGATTCACTGACAAAATGTTTTATTTTATTTTTATTTTACTTCTTTTTTTAAATTACCCCCTACCCATCCTCTTCCTCTCAAAAGCCCTTTAGTCAGATCATCATAAAGAATTTTGAATGCTAAAAAACCAACTTGATGCACATGATTTCATTTGCACATAAATGTACGTTGTTGTGACCAGCAGAGGGCGCTGTTTGACCAGATGAGCTCTCAGCCTCCGTCCTGCCACATCACCAGTTTGATGAGTTCAACTAGCCTGGATGAGACAGAGGAGGGATTTCAACTCTCAATTCCTTCCATAGAGGCAGGCTCGTTGGTCTAGGGGTATGATTCTCGCTTTGGGTGCGAGAGGTCCCGGGTTCAAATCCCGGACGAGCCCTGTTTTTTAATTCCAGGTGTTGGGGGTCACAGAAGTCAAAATTTGCACCAATGGTAATACAGGCCATGAGGTCTCTTTCATCTGTGATGAACCATGAGAAAAAGACCGGCAAAGGCAAAAATGGCAACAGGTTTCTGGTGTAAGATTCTAGCTTGCCCCATGCTCACAGGACAGCTTCAGGCTCTGACACAAGTAGCCTATTTCAGCTCTGGCTGCAGTTAAACAGGCATAACACACAGCATACATTAGTGCAAATACCTAGCAGTGTCCATACACCTTGGGAGCAGCTTTCAGTGTGCTTTTGTTCTTCAACTGCAGGGCGGGCCATAGAAAGCAGGTCAACCTTCCATTAAGCCTATGACAGTTGTTACAAATCAATCTCTAAATTGCTGAACTGCTGAACTCTAGACTGTGTGTGTGTGTGTGGGGGGGTGCTTCTGGGATGCCAAAACTCACTGCTGAGCTGTCTGGAGGCAATGTGGGCCTAATTCAACGAATCATCTGTGATGGGAGGTGCCCACTTGAAAACCCCTATGACATGCGCTCTCTTTCCTCTAAAATCCACACTCAGACTCACGTTTCCACACTCAGAAAGCACAAGGGGAAAGTTGCATCAGACAATATCTATTCGTATAACGTTTGCTGATATTTTTACCTGACACTTCCTTCAGAGACATGCACACAGGCATTATCGGTCACAGGCTGCATTTCACCAGAGAGCTCAGAGGGAGGGACAGTAGCTAGGGACTCATATCGGAGATCTTCCACCCAGACTTTGAAAGATACTGTTCTATTCTGCCTTGTACTCCTCTAACCTGCTCATATAAAGCCCCTAAACTGACCCCATTCATACAGATTATCAACCTGCACTCTACAACTTCTTTCAACCATAAACATGTCCATCTTTACATGAAGGCCTGACAGGTCTCCGTTTTATAAATCCTCAATAAGCTATAAATAGGCTAAAGCAGCCTTGCCACAACCTATTGTAAAACAGGTATTTAAACACCACAGGGGAGCAGTGTTCCAGCACCTCTCATGTAGCCAAATATTAATATGTGCCCTCCAATTTTGTGGCCCCACTTCCTTCCCTGATATTTACCATAGTAATGCCTGCTGCTGTATTGCCACCACAATTACCACATCCACTATGAATAGCATATGAATGCATTTGCTCGCCACCAGAGGGTGCTGTTTGACCAGAGTTTTGAGGCTCCAATCTGCCACATCATCAGTTTGAGGAGTTCAACTGCAGGTCTGGAGACAGAGGAGGAGGTTTAAACCCTCAGTTCTCTCTATAAAGGCAGGCTCGTTGGTCTAGGGGTATGATTCTCGCTTAGGGTGCGAGAGGTCCCGGGTTCAAATCCCGGAAGAGCCCTACTTTTAACCTCTGGAGGTCACAGAAGCCAAAATATGGGTCAATACAAACGCAGGTCAGAGGGACTCTTTCATCTGTGACACAAAAGACACTAAAAGTTTTGTCCTGCACCTAGTGTATCAGTCCTTTACTGCCTTGTAACAAGACTGCATCTATTATCTACGTAATCTACGTAATGCATCTGCAATGAAATAATGTTGCCATAACAGATTCCCTCATTTGAAATTAATTAACTTCCATCACTGTAGAGAAAGTATGTCCTTTTTATGTGTATGTCCTTTGTATGTTCCAATGTATTGATTATCATGTGTTCATCATGTGCTTCATCATGTGAGGGTTTATGACTGTCATAAGATGCTATTGTTCCTTAGACCCACAACATCCGCACAAATACGACAGTGTTAGGATCATGAGACAATGTTTTGTCTAGGGGGGGTAGGCTTGCAGGTGGCTGTCCTTGTCATTGGAGATATAAGCCTGGTTAGTCTGACCCTTGTTAGAGAACTGCACCATTCCCTTTGCTATGATGTACTTCTCTCCATGCATGTATAAATAAAGAGAACACTGAATCAGAGGACGGCGAACTTGTTTTTATTACAATATTATTCATCAATCACTGTGTAACATGATCAATGTATTAAATGCGATCCTAGCCTTAAATAAATACCATAGAGAGGAAGTTGTTACTGCTGCAGTGGGACAGTCCTAACCCAAATGATCCTGCATTGTCTTTCAGCGGATTTGATCATTTGTGAGTGTGATGGCTGAATGGATGAACTTGAGCTAAAATCTAGTTAGTTTTCATTTTCCCCCCAAAGACAATTCCTCCAAGGTGCATTTCTCATTCAGGGTCATAGCATCAAGTAACTTGGATGTGCTGAAAAGGACTCTAAAGCTGGACAGTTTCATATGAATATCTGCTTTCAAGGATTCTACAGTAGAAATTATCCCAAACACATGCTGTTGTTTCACATCCCTCCTCAAATGTTATTGGCTACATCTATTATTTTACCACCTCCACCTCCTCTCCTTTGACTTGCTGCTGCTCCCCATACTGAGAATGCTTTAATATAGCACCTTTGTTTACTTTGCTGCTTGATTTTTGTCATTACAAGCTTCCATGTTTTTCTTCCTATCCTTTTCCCACCAAAAGGCCTTTGGCCAGGCCATCATGATAAACGTATTAAATTTCTAGACAAAATCCAAATTGATTTCCTAAAAAAACGTCCTACTTTTAATGGAGCATGAAGCCTGAACTAAAGTAAGAATATAAGTCAGGATGAAGCACAGCTCTATGAGGGAACACTGTGCAGTTCAGAAGACACTTCCTGCATGTGATAGAAAATGAACATGTTGTTGTGACCAGCAGAGGGTGCTGTTGGACCAGATGAGATTTGAGGCTCCAAACTGCCACATCACCAGTTTAAACAGTTCAACTGCAGGCCTTGACGAAACAGAGGAGTTTTAAACCCCCAGTTCTCTCTAAGAAGGCAGGCTCGTTGGTCTAGGGGTATGATTCTCGCTTAGGGTGCGAGAGGTCCCGGGTTCAAATCCCGGACGAGCCCTGCTTTTAACTTCTGGAGGTCAGGGGGTCACAAAAGCCATATGGGTCAATACAAACGCAGACCAGAGGGACTCTTTCATCTGTGACAAAAAGACAGACAAGCCTACACATAGCAACAACTTTCTGAAATACAGTAATGCTCTGAATGTTGGCCCAGTGTGTGACACAAATAGACAATTTGAACTTTTGCTGAATTTAAACAGGAATAAAACATGACCTCTAACTTTTGACTCATATTTAGCTTTGTTTCACAGATACCTAATTCATAAATTTACCACAGCTGTGAATTGCTTGACAACGCCACATTACTGCTGTGTTATCCTCAGCTGTAACCTGGGTGAAAATCAAAACCAGTATGTTAATTAATTAAGCTTTACATATTTAACACCTTGTCCACACCAGTGCCAGTGCAATGGACCACACAGATGTGTCAGAACAGCAGAGAAAACCTCCTTCCTCCTCCTCATGCACTCCTACTGCTGCAACTAGCTACCCTAGGCTAACACTGTTACTACGGCCGTGTAGCGGTGTAAATACAATTAGTGAATTAAAGATACATGAATCACAAAAAATGTAGCAAAGATCTAATATTTGGCCCAGTCTACTGCTTCTTGTCAGGTTGACTGCAATTCTATCAAAATTGCTTCCCCAGTTGCTAATGATTCATGTTTGAGAGATATAAAATTAAAGGTATACTGAGTAGGTTTTTGCTGGTTGTGGCTTGCAAACACAACTTTCAAAGTTGGCCCCTCCTCCCTGTGGTTGCCAGAACCAGGGTTTCCGTTATCCGGTAATTACCGTTTTTTTACCGGTACAATCTGTTGAAGTCCGACATATGTAAATCTCTCCGGTCATAATGTCCAGTGAAAATTATTGGAACATTGTGCTCCTTGTTTTGTAACTGCGTTACAGCAACAGGTTGAGTTCTACTTCCAGTCTATCTCCTGACCTGCTCCTGATGAGTAGCTTTGAGTCTCTTTCAGTAAAGTAATAATAAATATTGCACTACGTGAGTTGATTCAAGTGACATGAGACACAACTGGGGAGGATTTACTAAATTGTTTTGAATGTAGCGTAATGTATTAACCAATCAAGGGCGATGTGTGTGTGTGTTGGGTAGGCCTATGTTGTGCGTCGGGTGAAGGTAAGATGCCTTTGCAGTTTATTTTCATGACTTTTTGTTGGGCAGTGCTTTTCACACGTAGTTTTTGGCATTTGGCATTGCGTAATAGTGAAAGCATATGGCTATTTGGCAACAAAATACATGTCAGGAACGAAGTAAAGTGCAAATTTTCATAGATGATCCTATTTTTCTATTTTGCATGGTAATGTTGTGTGTGTGTTTGAGAGAGATAGCGTTATGCACGTGAGTCTATTGATGGGACTTATTTTATTTGGAATATAATGTATAAGCAAAAGTAGCCTACTTTTTAATTAAAAATATTATAAATCTACATGCCTTGATGATGTCATTCTTTATATAGCCTGCCTTTAAGCTCAATAAACACAGATAATATTTGACCGGAATTTCTCCCATTTGACACTGAAATCTTCCAGGACACGTGGACCGGCACCAAAACGGAAACCCTGTCCAGAACAGTAAAAAACTAAAAAAGTACAGCGAGGCAAAATGCCAAGTAAACAATGTACGCTCCAAAACGATAGTGAATCTGGAGTTGGCTTTCACCTGTTGGCGAGTGGATGGGGATGAAGAGCGAAGTGGAGTCGGCCTGTTTTCTGTTGGACAGGTAGGTGCCGGTTAGCTTAGCTATCAGGTTTTCAACGGTAACAACCGTTAACAACGGTAGCTACCTGTGAGTTCACGATACACACTAGCTCTGACCAGAACTCCAGTTACTCTGTATTAGAGTTCGGACCGCTACCGTAGGCAGCGTGGCTTTTAGATATAAAAGGATACAGCAGTGGTTTTGGTTGCAGGCAGACACACTGCTGCCAAAAGGTTGACGCCCAGAAACATCCCGAACATTCAGAAATAAGAAAATCCAGGCAGAAGGCAGGCTCTCTGCAGACACACACACTGTCACACTACCAATGGGCCATAAGTAATGATTGAGTAGGATCATTTTTGCATGAGTTTATGCTATTTCAAGGGGGAAAATCCTGCTCAGTATGCCTTTAACATGTTGTGGTGACCAGCAGAGGGTGCTGCTTGACTAGATGAGTTTTGAGGATCCAAGCTGCCACATCACCAGCTGAGACAGTTTAATTGCAGGTCTGGATGAAACAGAGGGGATTTAAACCCTCAATTCTCTCTACCAAGGCAGGCTCGTTGGTCTAGGGGTATGATTCTCGCTTAGGGTGCGAGAGGTCCCGGGTTCAAATCCCGGACGAGCCCTACTTTTAACTTCTGGAGGTCAGGGGGTCACAGAAACCAAAATATGGGTCAATACAAATGCAGGTCAGAGAGACTCTTTCATCTGTGACACGATGACAAAAAGACAGGCAAACCTGTCTGAAATCTGAAGTGAAAGCAGTGCATACAGCTGAGCACGCTGTGTGGCGTGCTGCTTAAACTATATACACATACGTATGTTCCTGTTTATGAATTTTTGACACTCTGATTAAAGTCCGACTGGGCCAAATGTAAGAGAATAAATGTATATAGTGCTGTATTGCAAGAGTAGTGTGCAGGGTCATTTTGAAGCACAGCTCTATGGGGGAAGAGTTCAGATGATGGCACTTGTTGCACATGATTGAGCGCTTTTCCTCCAAGCTGCCACATCACCAGCTCAAGCAGTTTAATTGCAGGTCTGGATGAGAGAGAGGAGATTTAAACCCTCAGTTCTTTTTAAACAGGCAGGCTCGTTGGTCTAGGGGTATGATTCTCGCTTAGGGTGCGAGAGGTCCCGGGTTCAAATCCCGGACGAGCCCTGATTTTAACCATTGGGGGTCAGGAGGTCACAGAGGGCAAATTGTGGAACCTCAAACGCAGAGACTCTTTCATCTGTGACGCACCATGAGGAAAATACAGGCAAAGCTACACATAGCAACAGCCTGCTGAAATAAGACTCCAGACTGCCCTATGTTCCTTCAACCTGCTCAGGCAAATATTTGCTATATTCATTATAACTTTCTTTGATATACTAATCATATATTGATTATAACTATTTAAATTTTGGCTGGATCTAAACAGGGACAAAAACTAAGATTTTCAACTCTGTAGCACAAACGACCAGATTAGATTTCACTTGAATTACATTTAGGAATGCATTTCTAGCATGTTTATGTTTAGTCTACTGTCATACAGTACAACTTATACCTAAGGTCTAGTCAGTGATAGGCAATATTGTAATTAAATGTTTTGAAATACCGATTTAATTACTTTCGCATATTTTTTCATTTATATTTGGCTGGCCGATAATATGAAGGTATGATGCCTGAATGGATGCACTTTGGCTAAATCCAAACACTACACCTTTCATTGGTGTATTTTCTATAAAAACTTGCCCAAGGCACATTTGCATTTAGCCTTTATATTCTTTTTATGTTTTTCATCTGTGTACCTGCATTTGTGGTTACATGTTTTGTTTTTTAAACTATGTGGCTGTCACTGTTTTGGACACTGGAATTAAAAAAATAAATATTCTGCAATTCCAGTAAACTGTTGAAATCAGCGTAGTGTAACAGTCTACTGATAAGCAGGTACACAGCTTTCACAATTTCAGATACATCATTTAAATGGTATGGTTGGTTGACACTCAACCTGTGGCTCAACTTTTACTACTACGTTTTCTTTTACTTGACATTTTCCATGCCACATTTTACCGGAAGGAATCATATAGCAGATGTACCATTCATATGACAATCATCCTCTGACGCAAAACCTACTCCCACCCACTCCTGGGCTGCAACTAATGATTATGTTGTTACATGTCCTACAAGCATGAATAAAACAAAGGGCCGCCCCACAGGATGAAAGCTGACTGTGGTGGACGTCAATGATGGATCACTGAACTCATCGCAACCTTTGCCCTTTCACAAAAGAAATCCCAGAAAGATAAAGGTCTATTGCAAATAAAGGTAAACATATTTCACAGTTTTTTTTTCTGATATTTAACTTAGTAATTTTCTTGTGTTATTTCAGCTATGCTCTAGTCAGCAGTAATGGTGGAGAAGGTTAATGTGCTTCGTTAAGGTGATATTTGTATACAGAATGCTGGCGTATAATTGATTTGTACGAGTGGGAACAAGCCACCAAAGGCAACAGGTGCAGAAGTGATTATGAGAAGTTACAGGCAACTGCAATCTATCTACTGCAAGTATCTGTCATAAAAATTACAATATGCTATTTTAATAATTACAATATGCTATTTTGTCCATATAACCTGGTTACACATATGACTTTAACTTACATATATGACCGTAACATTAGATAGGCAGTAACTTTAGTTAGGCTAGGCTCAGCGGACTGAATTGCATGCCACTAGGAATGGTGGCAGTGAAGCGATCTCACATGCACAAAAAACGTGCACACACTTGCACGGTACCTTCTGAGCTGTGAGATACGCAGATGAACCTCTTCCATCTTGTCTTCATCACTGGATGCTATGCAGGTGATACTGTCTGGACAACTGGTGAGCATGGCTGAAGTTTCTTAAGTGTAGTTTCATCTTAGATTTCTGCAAGGAAAGAGTAAAAAATACACTAAAACCTGGAAGATGACCACATATATCAGCATATGAACTACCCAAAGCCCCAGATTTGGGTTAATAATATGTGAAAAATCTTATAATTTAGAGATCTGTTAGAAATTGTTATTCTCAGCTGATCAAGACCAACAATTAAGCCATTGGTAATTAATAGTGGTTTGGAAATGCAACTTAAAACATTATTTCTGAAGCAAGAACATTAGACAGTTCACTGAACAGATACATCACTTAGAGTCTATAGTCTTACACTCAGAGGGAAACATCACCCTTTCAATCAACTCAATCAAGAAAAAATGTTACACTGTGACCTTCCTAAATTTCATGATGACACTGTAAATCCTCACCCAGTGGGAGACCTGTGCAGGCTGTCAGGTCAGGAGTCTGTAACCTATCATTTGAGCCGTACAACGTGGTCCTAGCATTTACATTTGAGAGCTACACTCTTAAATGCACTTCAATACACTGGCATTTGAGAAGACAGAGGAGGGTCGTCTGCTAATGTTAACCCAAATGTTTAGACTAGTTGGATTTTGCTGAAATTTCACATCCCCTTTATTCATTTATTTCATTCGAGCACACAAAATATCGTGACTGAACATAACCCACTCACTCAGTTGAATTTCCACTATAAATTTTGTGTCTAAAAGTGCAACTGCTGACTGATGTTTAGCAAATCTACATTAGCTAACTGTTTATCTGTTGGAAATGGGCGGAGTGGTTAGCTAGGTTGGCTGGGTTAGCTACTGATACCTCTGACCAACCTGAACGTTTCAGTGTTTGCTAATCAAACTAACTACCTTCTCTAACATGACAAATTTGACGGACAAACATGTTTTTCTGCTCACCGTAACACAGCACACGTGGGAAACTCACCTCTAGAAATTATGAATCTCTTTCAGCTTCAGTTGGACAACTTTAAATGTTCAAGAAGGTTATTTATGGCCAATGACTTTCTATGTATTTTTCTCACAATAGTCATTAGCCTGTACGTAGATGTAAGAGGCAAAATAAGAAACAATATTAGCAAATGCTGCAAAACCAAGTCAAGCCATTCCGTTGTCCAGTCTTAGTTGCTCCAAATCTGTGACTAGCTTACAGACAGCCACTGCCTGCTTTAGGAGCACCATGTGGCCTGCTCCCTCTGTGGTCATTTGCAAAAGGATGTTATGAAAAAGGCCCTATTTGTAATTATTTATAAACAAAATAAATGTATATTATTAAGTATGTATATTAAGTATTTCCATGTTCATTTGTACATTTAAGTGTTAATTAAGACTTTATTTATTTCGTTATGACACATTTGATCCTATCCTAGCTATCAAAAAAACATATTTTACAGTGAAATAATCCTGTAAATTCAAATGAGCACTTAGTGAGTGTATAATATCACCCTATATAGGCTACTAGATAGTATAAGGTTCATATCACTTTCCCAAACTAACTTTAATGAGGAGTATGTCTCCTCATTAAAGTTAGTTTGGGAAAGAAAAGCCACAAAAGCCAGGTAAGGTTAGCCCTTTTTTTTTTCATCAAAAATCATTATTATTCATGATTACTATTATTATTCTTATTATTACTGCTACTACCACTGTTCATGACACTTCAACGATCAAGTCTATTCTCCTAAGGACATTCTATTTTGATTTGTTTTAAGTGGTTTTACTCTGAATTTGTTACATTGTGTATCTTTGTAAGGGACATGTACATTTTCCCTATTTGACCAGCAGAGAGAGACACATACCATAGACTTGAACTTTTTTTTTTTTTTTTTTGCAGAAAAGCAGTTATTGTAGGATTTCTTGAACCAACATTATGCACTTGCTGAAACTCCCAAATTACTGGGAACTACAACAGTCAGCAAATGATGGGTGCTGATTGCTTTGAAAGTTCACAGGACTTGAAACACAACAGGTCTTTTATTTTCTTATCTTGTATAGAATATTAACCAGAGTGCTGTATTTTGAAAACAACAGACCAGGAAGTGGATCTTGAGAGTGTTGAAGTTTGTGACATAACAAATATCATGTTACAGGGAGAGTCAATGCCATGGGTGTCTCAACAAATTAGATATAGGTTAGACAAGTGGTGTAAACTATATAAAATAGTTTTTAAAAAATAACATTTTTATAGGTGTACCCGTAGTATAGCACTCAAGTGTTGGAGTAGAGATGACACCTCCCCTCATGTACACATACAATTTGAATTACCATATCTCACTTCAGCCTTTAACTATAAACTACTTACACTCATAGTACATCCTCAACTGATATACCTTTAGCACTGCTAGAAATCCATTGGGGTTTCACTGCCCCTGATGACACCGTTGGTCTGATCCAATAATGGAATGTCTGGAGAGTAACCAGTGCTAACTGTAGGAAATGCTTCTATGTTGGTGGAGTGACAACAAAAGCAGATTCTGTCGTCTTTGTTTGCCCCTAGACAGGACAAGAACATGTTCAAATTCTCTGCACTTAAATGTTTCTTAAATTATACTGTAAGGCTGAAAACATTGAGGGAGGAACCGCTCTTTACATTACAATCTTCACTTTTCTGTCACTCCTCCAACATGGCTGGATGTCCTGGTAACCACTCTTAACCCTTCCATGACAGGCCTCTATTGAGAACATTAAACACCAACAATAGAGAGTAACACCGTCCTTACTTACAGAGAATTTATGTATAAATTGATGTTACATTTTTGTACTTTGAGCTTATTAGTAGTATAACTCCTCTACAAATATAGTCAAGGTGTTCTCAGTGAGTTCCATCATGTGAGGTGTCGTGGCTGAGTGGTTAAGGCGATGGATTAGAAATCCATTGGGTTTTCCCCGCGGAGGTTCAAATCCTGCCGACAACGCCTCACTGTGTCCTAGCTGATTGTGCACTATTGGACCAACAGAGAGCTCTATAGACATCCACACACTAATATCTAATACAAGTCTAAGGGATTGAATATGGAGGGCTGGTTTTGCAGACAGTCCTTAGTCTAGGCTAAGGACTTTTTCAATGAATATCTCCATTTAATTTTGTCTTTAGTCTAGGACTAGGCTTAATCCCTGTCCAAGAAACCAGGCCTTAGTCTTGTTCCATGTGAATAACCTACTTTTAATTCTTACTGTTTCATCGAGTTTTATTAGCTCCCTCAGCATTTAAGCGTCTGTTTCTGCCCTGAATGTAGGAAGGTCCCACTGCAGTGTGAGTGTTATTGTGTTGAAATTACTTGTATTAATCACTCTTTGGATTCAAACATTAGGAAAATAAGGTCCAGGTTGAAAATAACCGGAATTATCCTTTAAATAGGAATAACACAGAATTTTAGAATTCAAAAATGTTATTCCAAGACTAGAAATTCAGTTTGCATTACTTAACATTCACAAATACTTGTATGAGGTTCTTAGGTGGATTTAGGAAGAACAAATGTAAACCTGCAGAAAGAAGATGGTATGGAAATGAGAGAATGAGCTAATGAACCATTTCTACGATACTTCTAACCAGACTGATACAGCCAAATATCTCTGACAAGGTATTTTAATCTCAGTTCATAAGTAAGTACTACCTAGGAAAAGAAAGTTCTGCGATGGCTGGGAACCTATCCCCGGTCAACTGCTTGGAAGCCAGCTATGCTCACCACTATACCACCATCGCTGAGGAGAAACAGCACTCCTGCTGCACAGTCAGCAGTTTCTGTCAGGAATTCAGTTTACAGTTTTTTCATGTTTAACAGTTGTAACTTTGAAACAGAAATAGCAGCTGTATGAGACAACATGCAGAAGGGTTGCTATGAAGGACCTGTAAGGTTCATGGAAGGTCAAACATGAAATTAAGTTTTTCTTCCATTGAGAAAATTCATTTTCCAGCTTCTGGGAAAGAGAATGCCAAGGAAAGAATCAACAAGCAGAATAAATCATTATTAGATTCTGTGCCACAAAAACTGTGCGGTCAGAATAACATGCCATGCCACAGACAACAAAACTGAATTGAAACCTTTTATCTTCTTTATAGGATTATTGCTATGTGTAACACATAGAGGATAATTCCAGTCTGTTTCCCATGGTGGATACTGACTGCAGATAGATGCTGCATGTGTAAGCTTGGACAGAGAGTTGTCGTGGCCGAGTGGTTAAGGCGATGGACTAGAAATCCATTGGGGTTTCCCCGCGCAGGTTCGAGTCCTGCCGACAACGATGCACCCTTCTTTGTAGACGTTCCCCCTGTCCTAAACACACAATACCATTGTGAAAGGACTTTCTCACCTGGTTGCTCAGTCAGCTCAGATGAATGAGGACCTTTGTGGTTGATTGTCTGTTGCTGGGCATTTGTAGCCTGGTGTCCAGCCCCTATGAATCGCATGGGGATTCATTAGTTCATGATTTGCAAATGCCAATTCGAAGAGTGCGGAAGACTGCTATTCATAGTGGCTGGACACCAGGCTAGGGCATTTGAATAACCCTCATGCAATTAACTTTATTGTTCTACACAGAGATGTTGTGGCTGAGTGGTTAAGGCCATGGATTAGAAATCTATTTGGGTTTTCTTTCTGATTTGGTTTTCAAATGATTATACTTCTTAGTCACAAAACACTTGATGGAGACTGTATTGATCTGTTGTTCTCATGAGTTCATGATTTGATATTTTACCTCAAGAGATTAACTAGAAATCCATGAGCATTTACTTGTGTTGGTTTGATCCTGCTGACATCATTTGTAAGTATATGAGGTGAAATTTTGTTGGATCAGTGCAGTCAAGACAGTAGAGTCAGCTGTTTTACGATGCAGTGAAAACAGTATATCGTTGTCGGCAGGATTCGAACCTGCGCGGGGAAACCCCAATGGATTTCTAGTCCATCGCCTTAACCACTCGGCCACGACAACTCTTATAATAACGAACATATTGAAGAGAAATGATATATTTGCAATTCTTCATCAAATTTGAGCACTTTGATGTTTGTAGAGGAGTTAAAATGCTGATAAACTCAAAGCACAATAGTATGTTGAGTTGATGATTGAGAAGTTAGTGCGACTAAAAATATATTGTGTCCCTCGTAGGTTTAGATCCTGCAACACTGGGATTTTGTAAAAGGTTGAAAACATTCAGGGAGGAACAGCTCTTTACATTACAATCTTCCCTTTTTTGTCACTCCTCCTACATGGTTGGATGTCCTGTGTAACAGCTGGTAGCCGCTCTTTAACTCCTCCATGACAGGCCTCCACTGAGACCATAAAACACCAAGAATACAGAGTAAAACCCTCACAAACTCTTACAGAGAGTTTATGTTCTATGAACAAGTGATTTGTGAGGTATGTATGGCATGTATAGACTGTGTACAGTCCTACAGTGTCTTCATGGCAGTGACATATAGACTTAGACTTAACAAGCAAATAGTAAACATGTTGTCCCCCACCAGTGATGTAGTTCCACCCTTGGGTCAGTCAGTGATTGCTGAGTGTACTTGAAATATGAGTGAAATACGAGCATTTTCGTATGGGACAATGAAAGGACAGATTGACCATGTATTTCTGTTGCCTACTCTCCTCAGAATTAGACTTACAAGTTATATCTTGAAATGTAGTAACTGTAATTGTCCTGTTTTTACTCAATACAGTACAAAATATAAGAACTACAATACGCAGCTAGAAAAGGCTATATTTTCTAAAGAAAATTTAAGTGTGCTTGCCCCTGCCCATGTCCCTGCCCTTAGACTTGGTGTTCACTAGATTTGCTAAGCGTTGCAGCGTTGCAATTGTTAGCATTTTGCTCCGTAAATCCGTAAACCAATTGTATTTTGTCCAAACTATATCTGATCACAAAGAGTTTTAATAATAATGTCCTAAAATATTTTTTTAATATTTCCTTTATTTAAACAGGTAAGTCCCATTGAGATCGAGATCTCGTTTTCAAGAGAGACCTGTGTACACAACAAGAAAACAAAACAACAAACAAAATTCAAGACAAGTTATTTCCAGACCATCCACATGCAGAAAAACTAAGAAAGTCTACTAGGAAAAACAAGAGCAATCCCTATACAATACATCACCCTGCAGCACCTTAATCAAGCACTGATAAAAATGTTGCTTGTACAATCTGCATCCTACTACATGGTGAGGCATTGCTTATTTCTAAAAAAGAAACCCAGTTTAAATTTTAGTTTCTTAGTCAGTTCACTGACATGGGTTTTAAAAGACATTTTTCATCTAACCCGATACCTAGGTAATTGTAACACTGGCCCCTTTCGAATCTGACAAAGACTTGACTCAGTAAATATAAGAGCCAGTTGCGTTCAAAGGCACTCAAAGGCGTTCAAAGGGATACTTTTCTCATCAGAAAGCCCATGTGGGGAACTCATGGTCTTTGTCGCCATCTGCTGGCTGTGTCGAAGCACTGACATGAATGAGCTCGACCATTTAATTTTTATAGCCTAATAAGCTCTTGTAGCCTAAATAAAAATGTAATTAAATGGAAAAATATAGGGCTACACATCTGGGACAATAACGGCAATAAATGTATAGATTGTGTGTGTTTGTTTTGACTTACCGCGGCCCCTCTGTCCCAAATGCATCAAGCCAGCCGGTAAAAACTCCACTGTAGACTGTTAATATACAGAATAACAGTCAAAATACATCCATAGTATACTGATCTCCGTTCCAGCGCGTCCCGTCTCCTCTCTCTGCCGCTGTTTTGTACTCTCTTCCGCGCCCACAGGCGCATTGATCCTCCAAGCCTCGGTCGACCCGGTACCCATCGGTGCCGAAAAACCCGCCGAAATCTCGGACGGATCACCGGGAACAAATCGGCGCCCTGCCATCAGCCCTGGCCGCCACCGTGCTCCTGGGAAGCATCGGCAGTAACTTAAGCCCTCGGCTCGCAGAAACCTCCATGCTTGTCTGTCTCTCTCTCTCGCCGACAGAACAGAGGGCTGTCAGGTGGACAGAGCTCGCGCATATGCATGGAAATACATGGCGATATGATATAATTGTATAGATTTTACTTTTACTTTTCAAGCTTCAGTTTATCACATGCATGATATTGGTCAGCCTGCTTACTGTGTGGGAGAAACGAGCTACCTCCCGATCTCAGCGGAGAAACAAAATGGCGGAGAAACGAAACTGAAATTTCTGGCTCTGCGATCTTGTGATTGAGTCCACATGATTCTCTGGGTCTCATGTCTTTTCAATGTGTGTGTATTGCGTCCAGCCTCCCCCTAGCGGCACAAAGTCAACGTTACAGTGTGACCTACAAACGAACGAACTAACGGACGGAGACCGATCTATAGCCCCCCCTTTGGTGGGGGACAATTATCAGTTTATATGAATGTGATCCTAGTCTGTTGATTGTATGACTAACGTTTCCTCATTCATTATTCACCAAGTGTAGCCTTCTTCAACTTCTGTTGAAGAAGGCTAGTCAGGAGACCAAACTACTACAGTGACCATGTTGACATGTAGCCTAGAGATCTGCTGATATGATACTGTGATGTGAATGAGCTGTGGCTCATGTGACTCTGATCGGTGACGTAATAAGCATGGACTCACCGATTGACTGAACTGATTGAATACAGGTGGGACTGATTGCGAGCGCGGGAGAGACTCTTAACCTGACAAAAGACTGAGCAGAGGTCGCATTCAGAGGGAGCATCTTGTTGCTGCAGTTCGGCACTCTTTTGGGAGGGAGGGTGTCGTTCGCAGTTATTTAGGACTGCCGGCGACGAAGACAGGCAGAGTAGGGGGTTAGTTGTTCCTGTGTTAGGAGGGGAGGTCTGCTGCCTCCTGTAGAAAGTCAGGGCCGGGACTGTAGAAGAGTGCAGTAGCTGTCACCGCTCCCTGCCTTACTTCCTGCCATCTGGTGTGACACTGGGGCCCGACCGAATCCTGTCCACGCCGTCCAGCGAAGCCGTTTCCCCGGGGAGTGGGACGACGTCTCAAGCTTAGACCCCGGGGGAGGGTCTCGCCGAGTGGGCGAGTTAAGTTGCGCGTTTTAAATATTGTGTATGTATATTTGTATGTGGGTGTGTAGGTCGGCCTATTTGTGGTTTTAATAGCGTGGGGAGGGGGAACAGATGAGAGAGGGGCAAGTCCATAGGCAGGACATTCAGATGGTTTCACTTTAAGCCGGTGGTAGTGGTGTATTGCAGTGCCTGTGCTGTATTACTTTGGTTGATAACTTGCAGTGCCTCCTGTTGAGAGGGTGTCAGCGTGCCGTGTTCGAGTGGTGTGCCTTAAGCTAGAGTCTAGCCCTGTGTGTAGTGGTTCTTCAACTTAGTGGAAGCCTGGACAGTCCTGGTGTGGCTGGTTGCCCCTAGTTGTTTGTAGCCCCCCCTCACCTTTTATGAAGTTGCTTATACATATCTATATATATTTGTCTGTAACGATTTAATAAAGATTGCTCTGTTTGTACTGTCTACACTTGCATATGTGATTATTCAAAGGCTCTGGCATTAATAGCAGTATTCTGCTAAATACGGACAAAACCCACATTTATTACAATACTGTAGCTACAGAAGATTAGAGGAGTTTGTGCTCTGGAAAAAGCAAACTGACTGTGTGGACAAATTGTACACAAGAGAGCTCTTCTTTCATAGTTAAAAAAAAAAAAAAAAAGTCCTCAGAAGTGTTTATTTAGTTAGTGGACATGACTATGGGTTTTGAAAAGATACCTCTACCTCTATCATCCTCCTTGTGTTTTCTTTATGTTCCAGTGCAGACCGGTCTAGACTGAACCATCAGCTCTCTGTCAGTGTGAAGAACAGAAAGGCAGCAGTCGGACTGGGAGAACTGAGAGAGCACTAAGACTGATTGAAATACCTTGTTTCTGTCTCTTGGTTTTGGTGTCAGTGACATTCAGCTGTATCAGTCTGATTAGAGGTGTTATAAATCTTTTCTCTCATTTACACGTTTTTAAAACCATCTACTTTCTGCAGCTTTATATTTACATGTGTTCTTCCTAAATCCATCTGAAAAACTCATACATGTATCTGTGAATGTTAAGTAATGCAAACTGAATATCTAGTCTTGGAATAAAATTTTTGAACTCTAACATTTACTGTTATTCCTATTTAATTCTGGTTATTTCCAGTCTGCCTTGTTGATGGTTGGGTATATGACCAGCAACAGCCAATCAAATTCAAAGCTTCACATTTGTCTGGGCTGCTGAGCTGACTGTTTCAAGTCATCCAGGTTAGAAAACCCATTTTGTGTGTTTTGAGACAGAAAGGACAGTCTATAATACAGTCAAGCCAGCAGTGTTGTTTCTCCTCACAGTGACAACAGTATATCGTTGTTGGCAGGATTTGAACCTGCGCGGGGAAACCCCAATGGATTTCTAGTCCATCGCCTTAACCACTCGGCCACAACAACTCACATCAGAAGGATTTACACACAGAAGAGAAACCAGACATTTGCCAACCCAAACGTACTCATATTTGAACGCCTTCATGTTTGTAGAGGAGTTAAAATGCTCATAAACTCAAAGCACAATAATATGTTGAGATGATGTTTGAGAGGTTAGTGTGATGGACTAACAAGCACAGATCCTGTACAGGCCCATGGCGCATGTGTTCAACTGAAACACTGCAGCATGGTTAAATTACCTAATTCCACTAACGTTACTTAAATACCACAAGATAATAACGTTACCTACCATTTAAGTTTGTAGGGCAGAAGAATACATGTTACAGTCTACAACTCCCAGGCGAGTCTGGAGCAGATTTTGGAATCGTAAGTTTCACTTTTGTTTTCAAACCGGAGACTCTGTTGGATTGAGTTCAATGCTGCTGGTCTGCTGTCTGTGCTTCTCCACATGACAAACATGACATGATGTGCACATCAGGTGCATCAGAAATCAATTTAGATCAATTTCTATACACTGATCAACTTTTGACTTTGTGCCTCTGTATGGGAAACACTGCATCTCGCAGTCATATGCCCTCTAGAAGCCACGTGATGAAGTACATCATCTCATGAAGCGACAGATGCCTGACCTGAATTTGGCCCCTGATGCCCTCGGCTCCAACGAGGGGACACAAATTTTGTTGTGAAATACTGATTAGTTTTCAGCCTCCTTGCCTCCTCTGACAACTAATCAAATGAAACAACCTGGAAAGGGAAAATCATTAACTATTCATCACTCGTAGCCTGTGACTGGGGGTCGCAGGTAGGCACCGCCTCATTTTAAGGGACACTTTAGGAACATACTTAATAACCATCCAATTCCTGCCTGTAACCTGCCTTTAACTGATTTTGTATGTTTGTATTTTCCATGGTGTCATCTCGGCATCATTGTAAATGAGGGTCACCCTCAATGATTTCTCAGAGGATCTTAAATAAAGGATGAATGAATTAATTCTACAAATGTCACACTGTTAGAGTATGGCTGACTTTGAGGGCCTGCCATGACTTTTCTTAAACAGCTTGAGCCTAAATGTTGGTGTGCAGTGAAAGAACAGGTCTGCAGGAGTGTTTTGACATAGAACTTGTGGTATTACAATGAAAGTTAAACTGTACAGTGTCCAACTTAGTCAGAAAATGTCACAGTTTTATAGTATGGCTGAGTTTGAGGGCCTGTCATGACTTTTCTTAAACAGATTGGACCTAAATGATAGTTTGTAGTGAAAATACAGGTCTGCAGGAGTGTTTCGGCTTAAAACTTGCGCACTTACAATGAAAGGTGACCTGTGCAGTGTTTAATCTGTGTAGCCTATGTAGTCCAAAAATGCCAAATCTCTGTTTAAATGTAGAGGGGAACCTTCAACTAAATAATTACAACAATTCTTATCATGGAAAAACATTGTACAGATTGTATAGTTGCATTTTGTTGCTTAATTATTTGGGATTTGTGCAAAAATACGTTTTTTTTAGTCTCAACATTTGAGTGTTGTGGATTTCTAGAAATTGTGCTCTTATTCTGAATAAAAATTGGACCGGAAGTCTTATTCTTATTTCCGCTGGCGGAACACAGAACACTCTCTCGCTGCTTTACCTTGTCCTGCTAACCCTGCTAACCAGCTAGCTTAGTTAGCTAGCTCGGTGTTACAAATACCAAACACAGGCAGCTAAGAAGAAGGGGGGTTTCGGTGAGATTATTTGCATGCTTCAATGTGATTCACTTAATTGCAGCGGTTTCATTTGTTTTTTGTGTAGTCAATCATGGATTGGAACATTTTATGCAGTGACGTTAGTAGGCTAGCTAATAATTGTAGACAAAATACGTGGATCTACTTTATCAGAAAACTGTGAACAAGCATTACAGTGTGTGGAAAAGTCATGTACATGTCGCCTGCTAGTTATATTTGTCATTCTTGTAAAAATGGAATAAGATAACGTGTGGAGAGCAAACGACAGGGAGATTAGCCAGATGAAAAGCTTTGGCTAGCTGCTCTCTGTTGCTAGGCAACGGAACTCTCTTGTGGGTGCCTAGAGTAAAGCCTCTAATTACATTAGTGTGACAAAATCACTCATGGCTAATGTACTGGGTTAAACACACGTTCGATTTGCAGATTTTTTTAGTTGAAATTATTTTACCTGAAAGGATCTGAATCAACATACCACATCTCTTACTGTCCGGATCTCTTGTCTGTTGTCTGATTAGAGATACAGGCACCATGTTGGTCCCCATATTCACTCTGAAGCTGAACCATAAGATAAACCCTCGCATGGTGACCATTGGGAAGTTTGATGGAGTCCACCCTTGCCTCACTGCAGCCACACAAGCAGGGAAGGTGAGAGATCTTTACAGCAATAACCAGTGCAAATGACTTTTTCTGTTATGAACATTGTGGAGTGACACTTCTCTCTTACCTTCTTACAGTTTTAACTCCTCCTTCCTTATTTATATCATGCCCTCAACTCTTTTAACTTTCTGTCCTCAAAAGGTGTTTATCCACAACCCCCACGCTCGTGGCCAGAGACCTGTGGCCCACCGACTGAGCCAGAGCACCCAGGACTCTGACATCTCTCTGCTCAACATCAACCAGGCAGTCAGCTGTCTGACGGCAGGAACGCTGGGACCAAACAGCACCGGGGACACATTGCTGGTGGGATCCCAGACCAACCTGCTGGCTTACGACGTCCATGACAACGCCGATATATTCTACAGAGAGGTGGGTGCAGTTGAACTGAATGGGAGTAGGTATAACATACATTTATCTAGGAGCCTAGCTGCCAAAATGTTGGTGTGTGTCCCTTTTTAAAGGAGCTTGTTTCTGTGTGTGCTGTGTGTGGGTGCAGGTGACAGATGGGGCCAACGCCATCGTGCTGGGGAAACTAGGGGACATCCAGTCTCCTCTTGCCATCATTGGAGGGAACTGCGCCTTACAAGGCTTTGACTATGAGGGCAACGACCAGTTCTGGACGGTATGAACTGACATGACATAATACTGTAATGTCAGATTACACTTCACAATATCACACACACACAACTCATTGTTACACTTAAGATGTCTGTTGAACCAGTTAAAAGTAAGTTCAGACATAGGCTAGTTTGAACGTAAATTCTCTCTCAGTCCGAGTTTACACATGACTAAAATTTTAACGGTTGCACCAACTGAAATAGTTTCAATGCAGGTATAAGTGACTGCTTAAAACGTACACCTACCCCCTATTTGGGGCAAAGTCGTCCATAAAATAGCTGTTTGCATGGTGCATCGTTTTGATAGTTGGGAAAACTTGCTGGAGTATCTGGAGGAACAAATATAATACAGTTTATGTCCGCAACATGAAATTAGATCACTGAACTGATGCAGAATGAAACTACAATTTTTGCTAGCTAACAATTAAATAATAATTTTCCACCAGATTTGTCATAGGAGAACTGCATTCAACCTAACTGCATAGCTTTTACCCTGTTGAAATTAACAGTTAAACCACTTGATGTCACTATTGTTGTCTGTCTGTAGTTCCATGTACTTGCACACGTGGATTTATGCCTGTGGTTGTAGCAGGCATTGGAGATCAACTACAAATTAATCCTCATACATACTGCACTAGATAACATATTTTACTCACTGGTTTTAAATCCTCTTTTTGTGTTGCTGTTGTGTAAGTTATAAAATATTTACTCAGGCTACTGTGTATTCATGAAGTGTCTTGTTTGTTTAGGTAACGGGGGATAATGTCAGATCTCTAGTGCTCTGTGACTTCACTGGAGATGGGAAAAATGAGGTGAGTTAACCCAAAACTATAGACAAGAGCTAGATGGAAGATACAGTATCTCATACTTGTATGTTCAATCATTGGTTCAGGCATTTTGTATTCATTATTAATTGTATAAGTAATGTTGTCATCTGCTGTGTGTTGTTTACAGCTCCTGGTAGGATCTGAGGACTTTGACATCAGGGTATTCAAAGAGGATGAGCTTGTATCTGAGATGGCTGAAAATGAGGTAAATGGATGCAACTTCTTTTACAATCAAAAGATTGTTGAAATGTCAGATTGTAATCCAGAGAAAATTATATTACACATTTTTTGGTATCATCGCTTTTGACATGCTTTATATCATGTTTTGTACTGAGAGGATAGTCATACAATAATGTTTGAAATCATCTTTTGCACAGATCATTGTGATATACTGTAGATTGTTGTATCTGTCTTGAGCTGCACGTGATCAAAGTAACATTCTTTGACATGACAAGTGCTCCCTCTGTCCCTCTCTGTCCAGACGGTCACCTCTCTGTGCCACATGCACGGCAGCAGGTTTGGCTATGCCCTGGCTAACGGCACTGTGGGGGTGTATGACCGCACCGCCCGCTACTGGAGAATCAAGGTACCACAATCATTCACTCCTTCCATCGTATTCCATTGTGAGAAACTCTGAAAGCTTTAGCTCTGTCTGTGCTGGAAGAACAGCACCTACTTCTTGTTTTGTGTCGTAAAGCAATCCATCGGATTTCCTGCAAAATCTGACCTGGTGGCACCATAGACTGTAAAAATAGATGGATGTAGTGAGTGTAATGTCTCATTTGTTTAGAGTAATTATAATAATGCCTCGAAATTAATGTGGTAAGGATTTATTGATGGTAAAATGCTATACGTTCACTATCACCTTTAATTTATTATGTTATGACTATCTATGCTTTCTCTCCCCATCCAGTCTAAGAATCATGCAATGAGCATCCATGCCTTTGACCTGAATGCTGATGGGGTGGTGGAGCTCATCACTGGCTGGTCCAATGGAAAGGTCAGGACACAATTTCGCAGTCCCGCTATCTTGTTTTTCCACTGTAAGAGAGAAGGTGGCGGGGGTTATCAGGGGGATCTTGGACACGCCACTCTCACTCAGTTCAGTATCCTTTGATCACGTCCCCCATTTGTTCCAGATTGACGCTCGTAGCGACCGTACAGGCGAGGTCATCTTCAAAGACAATTTCTCCTCCTCCGTGGCCGGAGTGGTGGAGGGAGACTACAGGCTGGATGGACAGAAACAACTTGTGTGCACCTCCATAGAGGGAGAAGGTAGGTGTGTGTGTGTGTGTGTGTGTGTCTTTATGTGTCTGTCTGTCTGTGTGTACATACATGGCTGGTGCAACTTTTATCTCAAGTGTGCCTGAATACATTTTTTTAAACTTCCTTTCAATCATTTTATGGAAAACACATATTTTTTTATTGTTCTGTGTCTTACACACTGTCCTCTAGCAAGACACTTAACTGCCTGCCTGTATAGTATTATTTGTGTGTGTGTGTGTGTGTGTGTGTGTGTGTGTGTGTGTGTGTGTGTTCATGCATGTTCATCTCATCTGTATGTTTTCTGCATCCTGTAGTTCGCGGCTACCTGCCAGCCAGTAAGGAACTTAAAGGGAATCTCATGGACTCCAGTGTAGAGCAGGACCTCATTAGAGAGCTCAGCCAACGCAGACAGAATCTGCTGCTGGAGCTACGCAACTATGAAGAGAACGCCAAGGTACACACATTTCAATCATTTATTTATATCATACATGGATAAAATGTAGATTCATTCAAAGGACACAGGATTCTGAGAGACATGCATACAAAGTAACACACACACATGCACACATACTGTCACATTGTTTCAGGGTGTGTCAGAGACGGACAGCGGGATGGGTGTGATACCAGCCAACACGCAGCTCCAGACGGCCCTGGCGGTCAGACCCGCTACGGAGGCCCAGAAGGCTCACATAGAACTCAGCATTTCCACGCCAAACGGTGAGGGTCTTCAGCACCAGAGATGAGATTGTGAAGGATTTCAAGGAGTAAATACTAACAACACCCCTGCGTGTTTTCCTCTGTCCTCTCCAGAAACCATCATCCGGGCGGTGCTGATCTTCGCAGAGGGGATCTTCGAGGGCGAGAGCCACGTCGTCCACCCCAGTGCCCAGAACCTGTCAGGCTGCGTCCGGGTCCCCATCGTCCCCCCAAAAGACATCCCAGTAGACCTGCACATCAAGGCCTTCGTCGGAGGGAAAGCCAGGTGGGGTGTGTGTATGGGTGTGCGTGTGTGCTGTCTTTGCTGTCGTTCTCCATCTCTCGCCCTCCTCTCCTCCTCACCTCACTCTTTTTTTCCCCCCACTCCAGTACCCAGTTCCATGTGTTTGAAATCACCCGACAGCTGCCTCGCTTCTCCATGTATGACATCACGGTTGACCCCTCAGCTGCCCCGCCCACCGGGAGGGTCTCCTTCAGCATCAACGACCGGCCACAGCGGGTAGGCGGGAGGCAGAGTGTGTTTCTGTGTCTTTAGGAGACAGGGAAAGATGGCGAGAGTGAATAAGTCCAGATGGTGTGCAGTCCCACAGAGCATTCATGGCGATGACATGTAGACCTAATTAATTAGCAGTTTAATTGACCTATAGACCTATTTAATTAGCAGTGATCTCAGCTCTTTGGCTCCCTAGTTGATCACCTGCCTTCATTTCTTCCATGGAGAATACAATAATGTTAGCAGCAGCTATATGTTGATATGCTGTGTGTGTGTGTGTAGGTGGTGATGTGGCTGAATCAGAACTTCCTGCTTCCAGAAGGGATAGATGGTCCCGATGTCACCTTTACCTCGCTAAGGGGAGGACTCGCTAAGGGGAGGAGGACTGTTCTCCATCAGCATGGCCAGCAATGGACAGGTACACACACACATACACACACACACACACACACAAACAGAATATACCATGTATAGCACAGAGACTGCACCAACTTGATTACTATTGATTATTAGTCATCTACAGTAAAATAATGCCCATAATAGCCAAATATTAATGGCTCAAAGGGTCCATAGACAGTAGTTATCAATAAGCCTATAATCAAATAGACATTTGAAAAGACATTTTGTTTCTCCTGGTTATGTAAAAAAAAAAGTACATTTACAGGGTTAATAATTCTTTTGAAAAATGACAAAAATGTTGGTGAAATTTGACTGGTTGACAGAGGTATAAGTGCTTATTTCTTTGTTTTTTACTTTACCTTATAAAGGGTAAATAAAACAGTGCTGATTATTTGAACGAAGTTGTAATAGCCTTGTGGCAGTTCAAGTGCTAAATTGAACTAAAATCAGTCAGTTAATGAATCCATTACTGCTTTGTCCAATCAGATCACTCTGAGCACTGATGACATTGACCTGGCAGGAGACCTGGTCCAATCGCTGGCCTCCTTCCTGGCCATAGAGGACCTATCAGCAGAGGCAGACTTCCCTGCCTATTTTGATGAGCTACGCAACACGCTCACTGAGGTCAGCTTTCCTGTGCCACGTTTTCTTTTCAATATTTATGGAGCTTTTCTACTTATTAGGTTGGAGGATGACAGGAAAGATAAAAGAGACGTATGATAGATGTTATTGGTCAGATTCAGACTTGTGATGTCACAGATATACAGTGTGCTCCTTAGTCCACTGAGACCTAGGGCTGGACGATATGGTTGAAATCAATATCACGATAATCATAAGGATTTTTTTTGATATCGATACATGACGATATGGCTCTCATAAGCGAAATCACATTAAATAATCAAATTAATGTTCATCATATTGAACCGAATGGTAATGTTTGGTGTGATGTCAAACTAAACTGAAATTTTCACATAATATTCCTGCCATACTTCATTTTGTCTGAGTTTCTAAATAAAATTTGCTTGTTCTCATCAGTTTAGACAGCAGAACTGTGTGTCTCGATATCCCAAAATCACCATATCATCACAATATAATCCCACTGAAAGACGATAAATAATAATATTGAATTATCGTCCAGCGCTGCTGAGACCACTTTTCTTCCATCACTGTGTGTCCTATTCCCACCTGCAGGGCATACATTATATGAATGATATGATAACTATAACTATAACAGCACTCTGTGTAAAAGGCTGCCTGTCAAGTTAAATGATAACCTGAAATGTTGTAGGAGGCAAGTTAAATTTGTGGTGTGTAAAGTTGAGGCTGATGTACCCATTGAATATATATGAGATATCCCATAACAAAGGTAGAGAAGTTGAGGAACACAGGCGATATCAGGTCATTTGTTTAGGAGAGAGACTGCGGTGCATCTACTTGGCTTTGCATGTGAAGGACAAGTTAGGAACCTTCGTACTCAAAGTGCATCAGAAGCATGCTGGTCCTGCATCAAAGCTAAAATATATCGTAACCACATGTTGGATGATCTCTGTGGTAGGTGGATGAGTTCCACTCTGTCCATCAGAAGTTGACTGCAGCCATGGCCGACCACTCCAACTACATCAGGAACATGCTGGTGCAGGCCGAGGATGCTCGCCTTATGGGAGACATGTGAGTTACTACCATATACTCTACATACCATTCTGTTCACACTTCACTAACCTGGCCTGATTCACCATGGTTTTGTATGTGTGATATTGGGCATTACAAAAAATATTCTCCTGGAGTAAAACTTAATCAGTGTATCATCACTGTATTGCAAAAACATTTATTGTTATCTAGTATAACAAAAAACACCAATTAAATTCACAGCAGTATCACTACCAAATAATGGGGAGACTGAATATACTTGTCATGTAGATAATAGTGTAATAGTGGCAATTTGTTTGACTCCGGGACCCAAAAATCAATTTCATCATTTCTCTCTCTCTCTCTCTCTCTCTCTGTCTCTCTCTCTCTCTCTCTCTCTCTCTTGCTCTCTCTCTCGCTCTCTCTCGCTCAATTCAATTACATTTTTCAATTCAAAATATCTTCATTGGCATGAAATACCAGAGTACGTATACAGTACATTACAGAAAACAAAATATGGAATGATAAATAATTCTATATTGTTTATATAAATAGGAAAACGTTAATCTAAACGTTAAAAGAAAAATCTCTCTCTGTTTGTTTTTCTTTTTCTCCCTCTCTTCCCCATGCGTTCTCTCTCATCCCTTTCTCTCCCGCGGTCCTCCGTCCCTCTGTAGGACGACGATGAAGAAGCGTTACAGAGAGCTGTACGATCTGAACCGGGATCTGGTCAACGAGTATAAGATCCGCTCCAACAACCACAACGCTCTCCTGGCCTGCCTCAAGTCTGTCAACCAGGCCATACAGAGGGCTGGTAGACTGCGAGGTAGGCCTGTGTGTGTGTGTGTGTGTGTGTGTGTGTGTGTGTGTGTGTGTGTGTGTGTGTGTGTCAGAGTAACGCCGTTGTGTACGAGAGAGAGAATGTGTGTGGGTGATCGTTTGGGATGAAGTGCGTGTGTGCTGTTTACATTCTGGATTAACGTATGTGTTGTATTTGAGCTCTGATCAGACATTCTGTCTCGTCTTTCACATCTGTCTCACTCTTTCCATCTCCGTCTCCGTCTATCTCCGTCTCTCCCCTCCATCCTTCTCTTCAGTGGGCAAGCCCAAGAACCAGGTGATCTCTGCCTGTCGAGACGCCATCAAGAGCAACAACGTCAACGCGCTCTTCAAGATCATGAGAGCCGGCACCGCTTCCTCCTGAGGGGGGGGAGGAAGGAGGGAGAAATAGATTGTGAAAGAGAGAGGGAGACATTTCATCATGTTTGACCAGAATAATGAGCTTGGAATGGACTTGGAACAAAAGGAAGACGGTGGAATGGGTACAGTGGGCCGAGTTCCCCAAGCGTGTTGTAGCCTAAATCCAATTCTCGCCCAATGACTTCTGAATAGGCAATAGCAATTGACTGCCTTCTCCATATCGTTTCCATTAGACTCTGATCAATTTCACCTTACGCTAGCTCATAGAGAAATAAAACAGTAACCACAGTCTTAGTGTAGTGACATTTCCATCTGTCTCTGCCTAGCACTGTGGCTGTTTTAGTAAGCTTGGCATAGAGCAGCTGTGTGGATTAGTGTAGGAGTGAGCAGTCAAGAGAGGCAGTGATGTTTAGAGAGCACAGCTGGACCAAAGCAACAACTTGAGATGGAACAAAGATGGTTTAACATAATGCTGCTGTCACCTTAAAATCTGGCATTTCCCAATATTGGTCTTTTTTTTTTTATTTCAGTGATGTGCTGACACAGTCTTGCCTGTGCTGAGTAAGTTTTATTACCCGTCAAACAAAAGTAAATCCCGTTATTTAGATTACACATTGCTTTGCTCCGACAGTGTCAATAGTTCAGTGGTGTGACAGAGTTGTAGCCTAATGTCCAGCGAAGGTACAGATGCACTAGGGGTGTGGCCGGTTTGCCTGCTAAATGTTGAAACTTTAGGAAAACTCGTGAAAACCGTCTGCTTCGACACAAACACAATCTGTTGGATGGGTACCCGGACTGTGAGTCAGCAGACAGACGGCGGTGTTTAGAGAGAGTACAGCTGGAGCGAGACATAGAGCATCTTTTCTCTCAGCTAGAGCCCTTCATCTGGGAGAGTCGTGCCATTGAATTCACCGGAGGCCCCGGTCGGTCCAGATCCTCTCGGTGTGTCAACCCGTCCGGATACAGGTCTCTGCTCCCAGCTGCTGTGTGTGCTGTGTGTAGCCAAAGAAAACTCTTATTTTAACTTAATGAATGTTACTGAGGACCAACCGTGTGTGGTGAGCATGTTTACCTTTTATAGAGATTATACACTTTATTTGTGTGTGTGTGGCAGAGAATATTATTAAATTAACTTATGATATGTTTTAAAAGTTTGTGTTACTGTTTATTCACTCGAGTTTGGTTGGTGTCATCATTAAGGGACTGACTTCTTTCTCAGACAGTTTCACTCACTCAACTCTTTCTTAGAGCACAGGTTGTGCTTGAAAATGGATTTTTGGAAGCCAGAAATGGTGTGGATGAACACAGAGGCCAGCCCTCACTTCTAAAAAGTGCAGCCAAACATTTGCTCATATATCTTCTCTCCTGTCAAATAGCCAGAGTGGCTCTTTCAAACTGCTGAGCAGATTTGAAGCACTACTTCAGCCCACTTTAAGCCACGTTTTCCCAAGCCAACATGGATGTAGAAATTCTGAAACCGCTTTTTAAAAGTGGTTTTGAAGTCATATTTATTTGCCTTGAATATATTACTGTTGCTGGATACACACACTTGTCTAAGTCCACTGGAGCTATTGGGGGTTAAATGCTTTGCCCAAGGGCGCTTCAATGGTACCTCAAGTGTTTCTGCTTCACTTACCCCACCAAGATTTCAACTGCCGACCCTCCAGCTCCAGTCACTAGATCACTTTATCCTTTAGACCGGCTGGCTGCCTAGTTTGGATATTTCAGTGATTTAAAACACACTTGAGCTGACCTTCCTGTTTTTTAATGATTTCATATCTGGAAATATCACACAAAGCAAGGCAAAGCAAGCACTGTTTTTCTTCTTTACATATTTGAAAGGAATCCAGCTACCTTTTTCCACTGGATGCATGACTGCACGGCCTGTGCAGGACACAGTCAGTCATTGCATCTCTTTCAGAAGCTAAATAGTTTATGAGCCGGACCTCTTCTAATGAAGTTCAGCAAAAAAACAAAAACAAAAAAAACCCCACACACAATACATCATAACAGAAAACAAAACAACTAAGAGCTAATGGAAATTAGAAAGGAAAGGAGGTGGAAAGATAAAATAATATATACAATTTAATATATGATTTACAGTGTTTGGTCATGCAGCTCCTACATCTTTTTTTTTTACCTCCACCAACAGAGTTGAACAGAGTTATGTTTTCGTCCCTTTCTGTCTGTTTGTCTGTTTGTCTGTTAGCAGGATATCTCAAAAGGTTATGAATGGATTTGCAGGAAACTTTGTGGAAAGGTTCCAAAGAAGAACTAATTAACCTTTCACACTGATTGGCCAAACAGGGGCGTGGCAGTGGGTGTGGCTTCTCATAAAAAAGCATAGCCTATAACATATGAACAGACTGACGCAACACCATCAAACTTTGTGGCTATAACTTTGTGGCACACACAAAGTTAGAGGCAAACCCTTCATTATTGGCCCAATCAAACAACATGGGGGCACTGGTGAGCTCATTTCCGGTTCAGACATAACCGCCCTGCTAATTTTTCCATAACTTGGTACAGTGGAGGGCGGCTCTAATGGAAACTGCACAAGAAATAGTGCTGAATGGTCAGTTGACAGTTGCATAGTGTTGGCAGAGGTATGAGCTCTACTGAGTGCCATCTAGTTCAAGACTCTTCTGCCATTTTAGCTGAATTAGACATTACACCATAGAGTGTGATTCTAAAAGAAAGTCCCATTCATTTCTAACAAAGATTTCCATTTTCCTGCATTCCTGTCCTTATTTCCTGCTTTTTCCGCCTCTATATTCCTCCTTTCTGTATATTCCACTGAACACGTAAATGTCCACACAGCTGCTTTCTGTAGGCCCTGTGGAGTCTGGCCAGTCAGCTACATATGGTTCAGTAATGATCCAGCCCAGGATCGTAAATCACTGTTACTACTGCTCATGCTGGGTGTGTGTGTCTGTGTTCTCCAGTGTGGATGTGTGGCTCCGGTTAGTAAGGTTGTGTATTTGACCATATTTAAATACACATTCCTTCCAGTTTGAACTGTAGATGGAAAATCCCCAAGTATGATAAGGTCAGTTTGGCCCTCCTCTTCCCTCTGTATGTCTCACCACATCTCTCTCCTCTCTTATCCCTCTCTCTTGAGTTTGGTCATCATTTGCCCCAGCTTCCTCCTGACTTTGCCTCCTCAGCCTCTTGTTTCCCCTTGTTCTCTCCTTCTGTCGCCTTCTTTCACTTCCTTCTGTCTGTGCTTTCCCTCTCCGATCTCTTCCCTCTTCTCTGCTCCTCCAGCATCTCCACCTCCTCCCATCACTCTCTCCCTGGTTCCTACAGTTTCTCTCTCTTCCTGAGGTGGCAAGGATAACAACACTGTCCTTAAACCTGATGACACAGGTTCAAGCCCCTCCAGTCCTGCCCAGAATCCCTACCAGCTCCAGAGGTGCTCTTCTGTAGCTGACTGACTATTATTGTTATTATTATTCCCCACACTCTCTTCCCCTTTTCCCGTACTCCTCTCCTTGTCCCCCCCTTCCTCTTGTCTCCCATCCTCTGTTGCAGTGTTGGCATCTGGCTTGAGGTTGCTGCTCTCCCCGGGCCTGTCACATGGACAGGCCCGGGGATAGAGATGCTGCCTTCAGGTGCTCCTCGTAAGCTCCTTCTTCCGAGTGCTGAGGTCTTAACTACAACTTGTTACACATTTAAGTACTTTTGGTTGGAAGCAATTACAAAATCAATCCTGCAATTCTGTAATTCTTTTTTTTAAATTTTTTTATCATTCTCAACAGACATGCGAGTGAGTGTGAGTGATACATTTGAGTTTATGTTTACAGCAAATCAAACATTAGAATGTCAACCACAAATTAAAAATACATCAAGTAGTTGTGTCCTAAATGCCTCATGTGATGAAAGTCATTGATTTTGTTATTTGAAATGAATAAATCATTCCCTACACTTTCCTTAACGATAGCATCAGAATTCAAGAATTCAGAGAAATCAGTTTCCATCAGCTGGGTTCCACATGAAAGCTGAGGTGAACGCTATCTTCAAGGAAGCAATCACTAATCCACATCTTTCTCATATTACATGAATGCAAAAATAGGAAAAGCCAATTTAACCAGGTATAAACATCACTTTGTTGGGTCGTTCATGTGAAGTGAACCTGAGAATTCTGATATTTCCGAATGCACTTGAAGGCAACAAGAGAGCGGCAGGTCGTAAAGAGGCTCAGCGCCAATTCCGCAAGACAAGAGTTAATCTCTCTTCTTCTGCAGACTTTCCGCATCATACTATAGAGACACTCATGAATAGCTACACCCCCTAACGCAGCCGCTGAGCTGCTCTCTCTCTCTCTCTCTCTCTCTCTCTCTTTCTATCTCTCTCTCTCTCTCTCTCTCTCTCTCTCTCTCTCTCTCTCTCTCTCTCTCTCTCTCTCTCTCTCTCTCTCTCTCTCTCTCACCGGATCCTTTTCCCTGGAAACTTTGGGAACTAGTTTACTTTACGCTGTTGGTGTGTGTTGGTGCCCTGCAGTTTCAGAGATCCACAGAACAGATGTTTTGAGTTTGGCTGTGGCGCAGCGCAGTTTCTCCCTCTCTCTCTCTCGCTCTTCTGGTAAGTTTGAATGACTTGCAGCAATTGGAGTACATTGTTTAGCCTACACATCTGGATCCACAGACCAGGACAGCTTGTTACCGATAGTGTAAAACATGCGGGATAGCCTATGTTTGGCAAAAGATTGACTTTTACGCACGAATTGCGCACAAAGGTTTAAACTTTGTGCAGCGTGGGCACTGCTGAGCTTAGTGCTTTTCATAGGGACGAATTGCTGTGTAAGTAGGCTAGTCACATACTTTACAACAGCCTGCTGGAATGTCATTATTGTCAGCAGACATTTAGTGGAGGGTAAGCCCACCTAAACTCTGTATATCCATCTTTTTATTTGCAGAAAGGAGTTTACCCGCCTTGCTAGGCTGGCATAAATCTTTCTGACAAAAATGTCATGGTACAAAAGTTAAGTACGGTCTTTGGGGAAAATATACAAGCCTCACAGTTTACCCACCTTGGTTGTAATTTGAGGCGTTGTGAAAGAGGATGCCTAATGGAGTTCTTAAACGCTGAAATGAATCCCCCTCATTTTGGGAAATTCAGCAGCTAGATGTTTTACCTCACCACCGGCCATGCCTTGTTCAGTCTGAATAAGTCAATTAAATAGACAGCAGGTCTGCATTTTGGCATTATGTTGGGACACAGTGTTCTCTAATACGGTTGGTAACCCGCCACTTACATAAGAACAGACACTCCCCCCTCCTGAACGGACCCAAGTTGTGAATCTATTGGAAACTTACGATGGGGATCTACTGCAAAGACTGTCGCGGGTTGTTGTTTGTGACTTTATTGTCAAACAACGGATGATTTTATTTACAACATTGTTAAAAAAAAAAACATCCGCTTCCCCCCTCAAGGTAAGTGTTTCGAGAATGGGAGTTTTGTGCATCAGAAATGACTTAAATAACGGATCACTGCACATGTAACGGGGTAATAATAGCCTAATTTATCTAAAATGGTAGCATGATTAAATGTAAACTATTACAGTTCTGGAAAACACGAAATGACAGATACTTCTGGAGAAAGGTCTCGCTGGATTATCCAATAGGCTACTGACATGTTTGAATGGGAAAGGGCATTAGGTTTGAGATGAAGGATGCAGCCGTCATGAAATGGTTAATAATGACTGGAACCAGCTATCATGATGCACCACTTCAGATACAGCCTGTCAGATGGAAAATGTATGTAGTTGGAAAATGAGCCAAAAGTAAAAGTAGTAGTAAAATTACTGGATTACTGAGTATTCTAATGGGTCATTTTGAGTTTTTAACAGGTAGTAATCAGTATATGTTTTTTGTAAAAAGTCACGCTTTGTAAAAAAAGGCTAAACTACTAGTATGGACCAGAAACAGAAAAACAAAAACTTTTCAGTTCAGTTCAGTTAATGATGTTGTAAAAGTTTTGCTTGTGTTTAAATTGTTCGAAAACACTTGATAAAACATATGTATTCTGAGTTATTATGATCAGTTAAAGGTGCTATATGTAGGATTTTAACATCAATAAATCATTACCACATTAATTTTGAGACATTAGTATAATAATTACCGTAACCAGACAGCACCATCACTGAGGAGACTGGCAGCCTCTACCAGCCTCTACACTGCATTTTATGTTGTGCCACTGGATCGGAAAATCTGGAAGAAATCCGGAAGGCTGTTCTTCTTTTCTCTATTCCCATTCATTTTCATCTCATTTCATCACCACTATTTCCTGCTTTTTGTGTTGTCCTAATCATATCCCTGAAGGGTGGTGTTGTTGTTGTTGTTTTCCAGGATCCCCCCCCCTTCCTCCCCCACTGCTGTCTGAGGAGACTGGGAGGAGGGAGACAGAGAGACGACGGGACTCCTAACACATAACGATGATGGACGGACATCTAGCGGAGTGGTATGCAGGAATAAATGCAACAGTATGAAATGTCATCATAACCTCACCTTGTTGCCTCGTAGTGAAGAAGTGAAAGGACAAATGTACAGTCCTGAAAACTAGAAAAGGAGGGAGGGGATGTATCGTTACAGACGGGCAGCCAAAGACAAGCTGATATGTAGATATGCGGCAGAGAGGGGAAAGGAATATCAGAGCTGCATCGGTTACCACAGCCGTCTGAGAGGCAACATGAACAGCAGCAGACCATTTCAAACACAGTCCCATTCAATCCTTGACTGAGGCCAGCGTCTCGGGAAGATGCTGAGGAAGGTGGCGATGATGAGGAGGATGCTCCACGTGAAGGGAGATGTGATGTGCACCGTGCTGCTGCTGGTGCTCCTCTGTGTCCTGCTCTACGCCCAGCAGGTACGGACGCATTCGAATCGAGTCGTGAGAAAGTGCTTAATTTCTCTTCCGCTCTCCCCCCTGACCTAAACCTCTCACCCCCTTCCGCCTCCCACCCTATCCCGCCAGGTGCTGCTCTCCTCAGGGTGGGACAGGACCACGTTGAGGCTGGAGATCCAGGGCTCGACCAGCTCCAGCCGGACCCTGCTGGGAGCCGACGGGAAGACCGGGACACCCACCGGGGCCAGAGCAGGCCAGGAGGCCCAGGCGGTAGGACCCTCTGATTCCAGTTTTGCGTTTGAGCGTGTGTGTTTGTATGTGTGTATTCATGTATCAGAATTGAAAGTCGCTTTATTTCAGCTTATTTTCAGCTAGCCATACTTTCCTTGCAGCAACTGTGTGATGATTGTGTTTGAATGCTGAGCTGAAATCCACAAACAGGATATGAGCCCATGTATGTACTGTATGAATGTATGTATGTATGTATATGTATGTATGCGTCTGTTTGTCTGTTTGTCTGTGTGTGTGTCTGTCTGCAGCAATTTCACACAGGCACACAACATGTTTTATAAACCACATCAGCAAGTGAAAACATGAAGCATTACAAATAGAATTTACGATGCCATTTGTCAATGTCATTTCTGCTTTCTTATTTTTATTTATCCCTATGGAGTACTGAGATGCATGACAAATTTCCACATAAATTTATTAGATTTATTGGATAAATGTATTATATGGTCATTACGTCTATTTGTTATAATAAATGTCATCTGTCTCGTCTCATTTCTCCTAACTGGCAGGTCGCCTCCAGCCCTGTGGCCCCACAGCTGCCTGCCTGCAAGCCCAAGTCCAAGTCTAAAGCTCCTAAAGCTAAATCTAAATCTCAAGTCAAACCTAATCAAACATCTAAGGGGAAATCGAAGGGGAAAGTTAAGGGATCAGGAAAGAATGTTGCACCGACCAAGCCTGCTAGCAATCCTCTACCCACGCTGCCTCCGTTTGACTTCGAGGGCTACCTGAGAGAGAAAGACAACAGAAAGTTTCAGCTGCTCATAGACCAGCCAGAGAAATGTAGCATAGAAGGAGGAGAAGAAGGAGAGACGACTGCTCCCTACATGCTCATCGCAGTGAAATCTGTCGCTGCAGACTTTGATAAGCGGCAGGTAAAATATGCCATATTTTATGCTTTTGCTAGAAAAATCAGTGAGTAGGTCAGTCAGTCACACAAATAAATCATCCGTTTCAATCTATCTCTATCTCTTTCTGTCCCACTCTTCATCTCTCAGGTGGTACGTCGGACGTGGGGTAAGGAGGGCCTTTTCCAAAATGGTGTATCCATTCGTACGGTGTTCCTCCTGGGGGTTCCCAGGAACCGGAGTGCGCTGCCTCTGTGGGACCGGCTCCTGGCCTACGAGAGCGACACCTTTAAGGACGTCCTGCTCTGGGACTTTGAAGACACCTTCTTCAACCTGACTCTGAAGGAGACGCATTTTCTGGAGTGGGTCAACACCAGCTGTCCTGATGTCAGGTTAGGGCTGAACTGAACTGAAACAAGTCGTAGATCTGATTTTTTTTTGCCCTTTGTGACACATCACTGCACTGGCGTTCATCTTTTCTCCTACAGGTTCATCTTCAAGGGCGACGCCGATGTGTACGTGAACATCGAGAACATACTGGAGATGCTGCGGGGTCAAAAGGCGGGCGAGGATCTGTTTGTCGGCGATATCATCTTCCACGCTAAACCCATTCGTCGGCGCAGTTCCAAGTATTACGTGCCAGAGTTCATGTATGGGGCGGGCTTGTACCCGTCCTACGCCGGGGGAGGGGGATTTGTCATGTCAGGACATACGGCCCGGAGGCTAAGCTCTGCCTGCCAACAGGTGCTTCAAAGTTGGAATGAATTGTAATACAGTTATACGTCTTTGTACGTCTATATGAGAAGATTTAGCTCGATTTCTTTTCTTCTAGGTGGATTTGTTCCCCATCGACGACGTCTTTCTGGGCATGTGCCTCCAGCAGATCGGCGTCAAACCGTCCCGCCACGAGGGGTTTCGGACCTTCGGCATCCCGCGGCCGTCCGCCGCGCCCCACCTTCAGACGTTCGACCCCTGTTTCTACCGGGAACTCATGGTGGTCCACAGCCTCACCGTACCCCAGATCTGGCTCATGTGGAACCTCTTGCACGACCCCAAACTGAGCTGCCACAACAGGAACAGCCCGACGCCGTGGCCCTTTAAGTGGAAAGGGAGGGGGGGAGGGACGACGGGGCCGCCGGGAGACACAGGAGAGGAGGAGGCAGACTATGGTGAGAAGAGGGTGTTTGTGACGCATTAGTCACTTCCAAACTGCAGGGGCCGAGCGGGACCTTCGAGAGTCCTGGCCCGCTCCAAACGGTTATAACACAGGATGCTTGGCCAACTTGAAAGCCTGGTGACATGCGATCAAAGGCACTGTTTGTTTATATGAGACTTTTCCCCCAGCTGGCAAATCATCTTTAGTTAGAACAAGATGTTGAAAGAACCACAATGGATTTGGAGGAAATGAATTGGCATAGGACAAATGTTTTTCGGTAAGGAAAACAAATGGGAAATTTAGTCTTTCACCTTTGGAGCCTGGTTCATTAGCAACATTTTGCTAATATTGACATCCGATTAATAAGGAGTTTATGAAGCACTGATGGCTTAAGGAAGCAAGGCTTTGATGTGCAAGGTGGAGGTGGGTTGTGTACTGTAAGAAAGAAGTTTGTCTTGAAGATGTGGAGGAGTGAGATGAGTCACTGGCCTACATTTTGAGAGAATCACTTCGGTGGCTGCATTGCAGGTCTGTTATGTCTTGACACGAGCATGGTGAATTTGAAGTGATTTGTCCTGATAAATGCATCTCTCCATTGCTCTCAATAAGAAGTTACTTGATAAGTTATCACAACTCGCTAACGCTCAGTAGCTGGTTCATTTCCCATAATTGTAAGACTGAATGTTTTTAATTATAGTGGTTTGATGAGCAACAGCAAAGAGTAAAGAATGTCAAGACTTTTGAATGTTTCATCTTAGAAATTTATTGCGTCTTACTTGTTTACCCAGAGACAGTAAGGTACAAAGAGACAAGCCACAGTGTGTTTAGCAGGTTTAACCCTAACCTGTTTACAGTGAGCCAACTCCGCTGATCTTTTCAAGGCAAAACAAACTCTGCTGGCTAAAGCAGAGTGCAGAAAATACAAGAAAGCACCTTGTGTATTGTATTGGACTGACACTGAGGCATGTGGGACATTACAGATCCTGGAAGAGGTTGATGACGTGCAATCGAATACGTGAGCAGGCAGAACTGTAAATGGATCTGCCGAGCAGAAAATGTTAATGTCTTGACTTTTAATTGACTGTGTGCACAGCCAGCACTGGAAATGGCCGTGTGTATTATGTGACTGGGAACACAGTGGAGACTATTCATGTTCAGACCTCCTCACTTGTGGATCACTTATAGATTTATGCTTGAGAGGTGTGCACGTGGACTGCTGCACTACCTGTTCCCTGGAGGAAGTGAAGCCTGGATGGGAACCAGCTGTACCCTGGACAGGAAGCGCCAATTAGGCTATTACACAGTTCTCTCTCTCTCTCTCTCTTTCACTGTCTCTCTCTCTCACACTCACACACTCATTGAACGTCTGTGGTCAAGGCCACAGTTTGGTCAGTGGGGCTACTTTGTGGTATGCTTTCATGTGAACACTTCCGTTATTACTTTAATCATTTGGATTGAAAAATGCTGTCTGTTTCTTAAAACCTCTTTTTAATCTTTACCTCCATCTGTTGTCGAAATGCTGTAAGCTAGATTCACGCTGATAACCATGATAATAATTCCACTGCATTTACACAGCAACACTGCGGGCCAAGAGACGAAATCCAATTTTATGATCATTTCCAAAAGCTTGGCAAGGCTACACACACACACACCACTGTATAGATGGCACGGATCAGATTAGTGTGTCCAGACCATAGGGTCCAGAGGCATGTTGAAATCCTCCTGCACTCTGAATGTTAGCTGGTGCCTCTTTCATACAAACACAGCCTAGTCAGCTTTCCTCCTCAACCCAATAGTAAGATCATTTTAAATTGGTTGCCAAAGTAAGTGTGAATTGCTAAAATCTATGTATTAAGCTTAATTTATTCATTCAGATTTTGCACACTGTGGAGTTCAGTTCCCAGGTATAAAATAGGTGAAACAGATCAAAAGCTTACGAAGACAAGATTCAAATTTGATTCTAGACATGTAAGTAGATCCTCATCAACTTCATTATTTAAACCTGAGGTGGGAAAAGCTTCTAGCTCTAGAAGGTTAGTAGACCTAAACAGGTAGAGGGAACTGAATGTTTTTTGTTAATTTACAGCCCTGCCAAACACTGAACATTCAACACCAGCCCAGGACCCGACCTGATTGTGGTCCAAAACTCAATTAGCAGTTACACTGGTAACATTGTAGAGCTCATTGTTCCATGGCACGTTGGCTGCCAGGGGTTTTAGCCACATCCACTACCAGTTTAGTCAGGAAGTTAGAGGTTCATGGTCAGGACTTAAGGCAAGCCACAAAGCATCATTCTGACGCAAATAAAAAGAGCAGCCAGCGGCTCTGGAGGAAGACAAAGGATCAATGTACAGTACAAATCCAGTTCATAGCTAAGATAGGGGGTTGATCATATGATGCCATAACCGTGGTAGCAGAATTGGATAGCCATACATCATCCAGAGCTCTGGTCTATTGTTTGCTGGAAACAATGTGGTTTCTGAACTGCTGGGCCGGCTGTTTCAATCCCAAAGTGACTGTGGCAAAAGTCATGAAGTGAGATGCTGCATGCTAAGAGTAAGCGTAGCAAGTAAGTGTAGTGGCACTAGTCTGTCAGTGTATTGTAAATGCAGTGTAGGTGAGTGAAGCCTGACTGACGCAGAGTGTGGGTATGGAGGGTTTTGATTAGTTGCATGTGGAACTTTAATTAGATGTAATCATTTCTTTTCAATCAGGTATACCCATAAATAAAGAAAGATGAATGATTAGAGAAGAAATCCAAATAGGTTTAGGTCTGAATGCACTGTGTGTCATGTGGAATACTGAATGCATCTCTACTACATTTGTAAAAACAACTTTTTCTATTATAAATGAAGTCCCCTGACACACAGTGTTAGCCTATGTGATTATGACCCATTGCTGATTTACATATATGATGGAAGACCTGTGCGGGCAACAATCTGCCAACTGTGATGTGTGATGTCCAGCAACCCAGAGAAACATGCTGCGGTTTGGGAGAAATGGATTAAACCATCGCATGTCCTAATGGTGAATGCTGCAATGAGCCAAATGTCAGCTGACATAAATAAAAGTTTTCTTTTCCAATCAGACACTGGTCCTGAAATTGAAGTGGTAGATATTCAGCATGCCTGCTTACTAATGATGTATTAATTCGGATATCCAACACACAACACACACATTATACTGGTTTATGTTGCTGGCAAAATATGCAAAAGTTAGTATGACTAACATCCTGACCGGCTGAAAGTGAAAACAGATGTTAAGGTTTGGTTTACCGGCATTCTGAAAAAATACAGCACACCCAATGACACCAATGACAATGTGACCAATGACACAATCTGCATAAGTGGAAACATCATCTGTGTTCCAATTATCAGACACATCCCTAACTGAAATTAAGGTTTTTGGGCACTGTCCTGGTCGACTGTCATACTTTCACCAGTCCTCCCCTGTTCAAAATAAAATCATTTTGTGCTGCACAGGAAAAACCCAGTCCAATGTCATTCCTACTTGTTCCAGTTTGTCTCAGATAACAAAACCAAATCAAAACCAGAGCAGTGTGAAATAAAAATATAAAATTACTTGAGGACCGCAAAAGGCGCTTTAGTCCAGAGACTTTACCTCCCTGAGCTTGAAACTGATTCAATCTGTTTGGACAGCAATAAAAACATCAGATTTTTGTCCCATAAATTTGCAGCGATAAATATGACAGTTTCACGCTGTGCAAATCGAGAAATAAAGACTCCCAAACTCATTTTCACATCCATATTTTTTATTATTTTTCATATCATCCTGGTTGTACACACAGTAAATGAACGTTGATGTCAATGAACAGAATTCAGACTGAGCGTTTGATTTTTTATAAAACTCCAAATGTTGCGTTTGAGTTGTTAGAGATGGCGTGGCGGCAGCTCGTCTCTACAACTATCATCACAGCATTGTCAAAAGCATTCTCCTGGAGCAAAGCTTTCAGTTGACCTAACCCCTCTTTTTGCACCAGATGGTATGGTTATTGCCTTTATCAGTGGACATGCTTGATAAATCTACTTCATACACAAGGTTAAAGTATTCAAAATATAAAACACCACATTCCAATGGATTTGATTCACAAGTTGTAATGAAGTATAACTTCCCCATTTCCAGAAATGGGCGTAAAATGCACTGAATCCACAAAAAAAATAATTATTCCGAGGGGAGCGAAGGGAGACGAGGAACGGGACATATGATACAAAGAAGAGACGATACGCAGCGTTAATATGAGATTATCGTTACACTGAACTGAAGCCGTCCATTATAAATTACAACAATCGGATAATGACAGTCATTCATTCCTCCATTCAATCGTCCCGATGAAAAAAAAAAAAAAAAAAAAGCAGGTGAAATTTCAAAGCCACATCGAGCTCTGGATAAAAGTATTCACTTGTTTTTCTATCTTAAAATAGAAAAGAAAAGAGGATGTGATATGTCCACCTGAGTTTGGGTGAGATAAACTACCCAGCATCCTAACTCCTCTCCCTCTCCCTCTCTCTCTCAGTAACAATGCATTGTCACGGCATTGACCGTCTATGGCACTGGGCTGGGGTTAACAAAAGTGTATTTTAGCACATACATCATGCCTTCCCATTTACTTACAATGGGGGAAAAAGCTTGTCTCTCTTGGGCTGGATCTAAACTGGATCAGAATCTTTGATTTAACCCTGTGACCCCTGTGATGGGTTAGTCATGTTTAAGCTGTATTGGAAAGTGAAGACCCGGGTCACAGAATGAAACTGGGCTTAGACTCTGCTGAGCCCAGTTCCCCCCAAAGCATTATAGCATTTAACACTAGCACATTATCTTCGACACATCTGCTTCCAATGGAGCAAAGCTCAAGTCAGCTCGAAGATGTTTTTTTGGCAATGGCCAATTTATTCAGATTCAACAGAAGGTGGAAAGGAGACAAAGCATAATTTCTCTTCACTTCTGAATTAAAATCTACTGTCAACATATGACCTCACAATGAAGATGCATTACAACCCCACTCACATCACCCCCGATACTTGGATGCTTTTGGGTAACCAGGTTATGTTTTCTGTGCTAAAATGGTCTCTGCTCCACTGTAAGTCACTGGCTCAAAGATGATTCTGATGGGCTTTTGCAGGGTTGTGGACATTTGCACATTGTTCTGGGTGTTTGGTGTTGTTCTGGACAACACAGAAATGGCAGAAAAGCAGGGAAACAGAACAAAGTAGAAAACACTGAGTTTGTAAAAAAAAACAAAAACATAAAACCCTGAAAAAGCCATCCTTGTTTTGGGAAACCCGACCACCTGCTGTTCTCTGCAGGTCAGGGGAAATGAAAACGACTCTCAGACGGCTGTGATGCCATGTTAGCTTGTTGCCATGCTTAGCGACACGCATACATACATACATACATACATACATACTGTACAACGATGCAGTTCAAATGCATTCTCAAAATGTATGTACAGAGATTCCTTTCACAGAGGAGATAGAGACAGAAGTCAAAGACAGGCTCGGTGGGAGATGAGGCACAACAGTTTTTTTGACTTCGATTTTTTTTTTCTTGATTTTCTTAACATTTATGTCAACTTGCACAAAAGCAAGTAGTAAGAAAATATTTGAATATAACATTTACGCCAATTATAATACAGCTGTTTTTCAGATTCAACAAGTGGATACACCAGAATAGGACTAAAGGAACAAAGTTGTACAACCATTGTTCTTAAACTTTCTAAGCCTGGGATCCAATGAGAAACTTGGTTTCTTTTGTTGGGATCCAAGCTGATGAAACACTGTTCTGGCATACGGAGGCCCAGAAGAAGCAGACCTGCGACTGCCATTGGGTCCCAGTGAACAGTTTAAGAAACCGGGCTGTAGAACTGCTTCCAGAAATAACATCACGTCACTCAGGAGGTGTGTATCTAAACCTAGGCCTCATATCCAAAAGTGACAGATGTCACTTTTTAGAGTCTGGGTAAAAGAGAGCTGTAGCCAAAGAGATATTTTTTACCAGTGTAAACAAGTACAAGTAAAATCGAGCAGCATGCCAAAGCGAGATTCCGAATCCAATTCTGTCTACTCCACAAAAACATCTCTCCTCTGCTACGGCTCTCTTCCAGTCCAAATGTGAAAAGACTTTTTTTCCCATCCCGCTTGTGTAAATAGCGCCTTTGCATTTTACGCAGAGTTTCTGTGGATCTAGCATGGACACCCAGAGCCACTCGGGAAGTTCTGCTCCGTTCGGCCCAGCTGGTCTCCAGGACTTCTGCTGTAGCAGTTGAAGCGGAGCTGAAGCGGGGCTATAGACACACAACACATCTGCGCACTTGCAGCCTAAAAGCCTCGCATATAAAAATGCTGCAATACTGAGTGGTCTGAAATTTAAAACAAAGACACAAAAAAAAAAAAATTCTTCCAGTGATTCAGTGTTTATGAGTTGTAAGATGTCCTGTGATGACAATGCCGCCTCCTGTATTTTTAATCCAATCAGAATCAAGGAGGAGTTATTGAGCGACTCGGCCGACACCAAGTCAGTTGTGTCTGTGCCAAGCCAAACATCTCAGTTTACCATTAGCTTCTGTCAACAATGAGACACCAGAATAAGAGCACACACTATTTACAACATTTGTACATCAACATCAACTCCATAAGCGTCAGGGCCCGCATACATAAAACTTCTAAGAACAGCTAAACTGATCAGACATCATGGGATCGGTCACATGACTACAGCTAGATTGACACAGAACAGAGATTCAGATTTACACTCGGTGGTGCAAATCTGATCTTCTCATGGCTGTCTATGCAGCGAGAAACTACTGGGAATCTGACAGATGACTTAAGGCTACTTCGCATAAAAGTTACCGCAAATTAAATAGTGTGTTAAGGGGAAACCTTGACATTTTGACTTAGTCTGTTACTTTTCTTCAGTGGCTTGTGAGATTATGATGAAAATGTTTCTGTATTGTCACCTCTGTTCACTGATAAACGTTTTAAAAGCACTGTCAGTATTCCTTGTGGGTACAACTGGTCACAAGCTAGTGATACCCACTGGTTTCAATGTGGAGTAGTAACAAGCCATTTTTGGGGTAGCTGAGAAACATGCACAAGCTCCTGGTAAAGAAAAATGACAATAAAATACCAAATGTCAAGGTCTTCCTTTAACGTGAAAATTCAGACTCACAGAACACTGCAGAGAAAAGGTTCCTATAAGTTTTTGAACACTGTATTTTCACAAACCATATGCAAGCAGCTAACCGTTTCTGCTTTTCATTTTGAACATTCCACATTTTCTTCCCACAGTGCAATGGTATACATTAGGCCACCTGGATTGCTGAATTTTAGTCTTTTTTTTTTCACATCATGGAAAAATAGGTTTCAGCGTTTGTCATTGAACAACCTACCCTACAAAGAGCATATTGGCATTCCTGATTGAAAGCAATGAGGACTGGTGGATGCAAGCTAATGAGCTAGCAAGCTTGCAGTTGGAGGTACCTATTGTGATATTTAAATCCTTCATTTATTCAGGTTGATTGAAATGCCAATACAGAACAGAAAAATACCACAACTCACAAAGTCTAAGTTCTCCTTTAAGAGACAAATTTGTGTCCGATCAGCACTACTACTTAACCTTACTTCATGTATGCGGGCCCTGACTTGAACCCTGATGCATTTACACATGCTGTTACAAACAATCATAAATTCAGCTATAGCGAGAAAATTAAACAACCCATATGGCATCCGTATCAAGGAAAAATAATAAAAAGAGAATATGTGTATCGCAATTAATACAAATAATTTATTCAGTTGCATGTAGTTAAAAGATCATAGATTAGGGGATTAAGATGCAGACTGCAGTCGAACGTTAAGATGAGGGAATGACTGAGCTAAAGCCCCGTTTACATCCAGAAGGATAACTATAAACTATAATGATATATTGTTGCTCAAGGTAAAGAAGCATCAGTTCAGTGAGCTACTGAATTCTTCCACTGCCTTCTTTCTTAGATTGAACCAAAAATATAGTTCTAGTTAGAAATTTTGATGTTTTTAGAGTTATTGCTTTTGTGGGAACACAGGCATTCTATTACAACAATTTAAATGTTTTTATAGTTGTATTCATCTTTATAGTTATCCTTCTAGATGTGAATGGGCCTTAAGTGTTATCTTTTGTTTCTGTCCAATTACTGTATCCAATTTCAGAAAAGGGGAGCTGAAATTGAGTTGGAATATAAGATAAAACAGAAAGGAGAGAGGCAATACACAGAATTCTCTCCATAGGACAGGTTTAGATAAGAAACGACAGTGGTAATGCTAGCAGATCAAATGAAATCATCCTGAAACATCTTTGGCTATAGCATTTGGCAATTAAACAAAGAAACAAATGCAGAAATGACTGAAGGGAGAGTTGCGATGAATCAATCAGATAGGAGACAGAGAAAGCGCAGCGGAAAGAGGGAGGCAGAGAGCGAGTGTGAAAGAGAGAAGCACATGACTGCAACCATGGTATGAGATGACCTCTCCTCATTCCTAACTAATGGATAACACACACACACACGCACACATCCATGTCTCCAAATTTCGCCCAAGATCCATCTGAGGATAGGGCACAATCAACCAATCAAGTAAAAAGGTGTGTATTAGTGCAAATGTAAAAATCAAAGAAAAATTCGTCCCAGAACAAAATGTGAATGGTCATGGTGTGAACGAGTAATGGAGGGGGGAGAAATAAAGAAGAACAGTTTGTGTGCCAAGCTTATGCCCCTCACAACATGCAATAACAGATGCTCTCAAACAAACAAAACAGGTGGCCACTTTGTGCTTGTAATAGTTTGTCTTCTCATTTAAAAACATCTGCCAAGTTCATGCAATTCCTTGTGTCTGTGTGCATGCCTGCATGTTTCCATGCATATCTGTGTGTGTGTGTACTTGTTTGTGTGTGTGTGTTGTACTCATAGGCTATATAAGATGAGCCAGCATTCATGTATTAGAAATACATGACAACAAAGCAGCGAAGGGATTGAAATGCTTTTTTTGTGTGGTTGAATTAAAGTGTTAAGTCTTATGAAATGTCAATTTAAAAAAAAAACAGCAGCGTTACGCATGCAGATGCTAATTTATGTAAGCGAGTGTGTGTTGGTGTTTGTGCACATATATGTGTAAAAAGCAATAGTGAGCAGTAACCGGACACACAAACGTCCAAAGCTGCAAATACCAACAGCTTTGGGTTAACAAGTGTTCTGCTGCTGAGGACCTGCGTTATGTGTGTGTGCTTGTGTGTGTGTGTGTGTGTGTGTGTGTGTGTGTGTGAGCGTGCACCACTGAAGTAAGTCAGAGGGGAGAGTGAGTAGGAGGTTGGGAGAGGGAGGGGATGGTTCGGTTTTGGACTCTTCTGCTCTGAGAGGCTTCAGGTTCACATCTGGCTCGGCTGGTCTGGCTCTTCGGTGGATTAAGTTTTGGGCCCCGTCTTCTTCCAAGCCCTGGGCGTGTTTGACTCTTCTCTTGTAGGACTGGGTTAAATCTGATTTCAACCCATGTTTTGGTTATGGGTCCTCTCTGGGTTCCGATGCGTTTGGCTCTCTTGTGGCTCTTGGTTGGACTGGGCCGGTTTGGTTCTTGGACTGAGTTTGGATCGGTTCGGGTTTAGACTGAGCCGGACTGGTCTGGTTCTGAAGTTGTGGTTGGAAGACAGGTGGTTCTGGTTGAGCTGGCAGTGTGATTGGTTGCTGTGTATTCAGTGGGTTAAGCCAGCGTTTGTTGAAAGAGTTGCTAAGCCATTGCAGTTTTCACTGGCAGCCATATTAGCTCCACATTTCTGCTCTATGGCAGTTGTTAAACATTTTGAGATTCGATGTTGCTGATATTTAAAATGCTGAGCATCTGACCATCGCAATGTAATGGAGGGTATCGTCGGCTGCCGATACATCTTACTGACAGAAAGATGGCATCCAAACTGCAGCCTGGCCAAACTCTCTACACCAGCGGCCCTGGGTAGAGCCAGTCACCGGCTGGGTCCAGATCGGGAAAGGCTGGCTTCTATTAGGATGCAGGATTCTTTGTCAATTTGCAGCACTGCCATGTGATATTCTTAATCAACCACCGGAAAATTTCATTAGGAGTTTCATGTAATTCCATCAATGCTCCAGCAGTACTACTATGCCACCAAATCCTGGGGAAAGTCCTGGGACGGTTTGGGTTGGGGTGTAGCGGCTGTACTTGCGGTTACATCTGGTGGGAAGAGCCAAGTCTTATGACGCACCAGAAGAAGTTGAGACTCGCTCACCGGTTGGTACTAGATTCATGCCAGTCTTGATTTGGTGGATTCCGGGTGGTTCTGGGTTATCTTGGGTTCTGGTTGTTTTTATGTTCAATAAGTAGTACTTAGACCGGGGCAAGAATAAATTGCGGTTCTGGGTTAAGTCTGCTTGGTTAAGAATCTGGCCAGGCCTGCGGGAGCTGGCTCTGGGTTACAAGTTCAGTCGGTAGAAGTACTAGATTCGGGCCAGTTGTGGTTCTGGTAGGTTACGTGTTCAGTGGGCACTACTACTAGACTCGGGTCGGGCTTGGCTGGTGGTCCGCGGAGCACCATAGAGGGTCACTGATGCTATGTGGTTATTCTGCATCACCTAGGGAAGGGAAACACAGAGACAATAAGGGTTAGAATGGGCTCAGATCGGAGCTAATCCCATCTGAATATGCTTCAAGAGAGAGAAAGCTTCCTGACCTCAAAGATCATCCTCTGCAGTCCGAAGCAGAAGGTGGAGCCGAAGGGGTTGGTGTTATTGGCTGACGATGACCTATCAATCAAACACCAACATGATAATGTCAGAGTGGACACTCGTTTGGGTAATATAGAAAATAGCCAGTGTCCTATAGAAACCTGGTAGCTCCGGTTTTGACATTTTTAAAGAAGCATATGCTCAGACCTGATCTTAAAATGAATGTGTGTGCCTTGCATAACAAAGCATATATCAGTTTCAACTCAGGTGAAATCACTCTCACATCTGGTCTGAATGTGTACAGGCTGATTTGAAGCATTCTTTGCATGGTATGGACACAGCAAATAATTACACCAGCGGGCATCAATCCTGCCACTTAAGTCTATTTTACATATTTTTTTTCCATTTTGTATGAAGTCAAGCACATCATAGTCTATAGTCAAATGGGGAAACATGCTGGCCTAATGTTTGATTCGTTCAAACAAATAATGATGCTATAATTTTCCATAATTTGATGAATGATGAACAGACTCCTAGTTGCATTAGTATGTGAAAAGAGATGTTGGCTAATGCACTAATATATCAGAGTGACAATGGAGCATCTATCAGCCCAAGTCACTGCATTTAAATGATCAGAGATCTCTTTCCAACATGTGTAATATTCATTAGGCAGTACAGCATTGTGCATCTCTTTTGTTGCTCTCAGTGCACTTTTCATGTTGGATCCTACTTTCAAATTGAGGTGGTAAGGAACTTTCCTAACCATGAACTATCCTCACACGTTTCGTACAATCACTTGAATGTGTGACAATTTCTACAGTGGCTTTATAAATGAAGGCCATATCTGTGTGTGTATGTGAGTGTGGTTGTGTTCTTTACCTGTGCAGCACCACAGGTTTTTCCATGGGATGTCCCAGCAGCTCCTGAATCTGATCCCACTGACAGAGAACAGTCAACAGACAATTCAAGAGACAACGCTGATGGCAGTAGATAAACATCAGTGAATCATTACTGGAGCACAGTTTATTGTGTCCTATCTTCACAAAACTCGGTGCACTGCTCTACAATAAAGTGGCCACATTTTTTTTTGTAAATTCAAGGACATTTTTGGTTGGTGCAAGTTAGGTCACAAAACATTTATTGCATCCGAGGGCAATCTGAGGATAATTCTGCCCAGGAAATAGGGAGATAAAATCACCCTACTGTACCAGAACCTCATTTGAAAGAGTTGTCAAATTCAGAAGTCTGAGGCTATTTTAAGCCACCAGAGATCCAACAATTACTTCTTGTAACTAAATCTTGCCAAACAATATTAGCGCAAATGACATTTACTGGCTGGAACTGTAGTTTTCTGAACATTCTACACTTCCCTCGTGTTCACACTGTGAGCAAAAAGCCACCAGAAGTCCGTTCATTTCCTATAGAGCTGAGCGACCAGTGAAACTCAGACAGTAAGTGGACAGTCAACAAGCTTGTTGGCCAAGAAAAGCTGGCTGTGGCCGAATCGGTCATTGGCAACATTGTCAACAGCCAATCAGATTTGCGTGCTTTCTTGTTTCACTACCAATGTGATTTTGTTCTATGAACAATAGCTCTGCCTAGCAAGTGCAAAGGTGTTGAGAAGTTGATTACTGCCATTCAAAGGGTCCCAGTTCTCTACAACTTATTTGAAAGACTACAGGCATGAACTTCTCAAAAACGATGTGTGGAGAATGGTTGCATCCATCACTGAAGTTGATGGCAGATAGATTCTTGCAGATAGAAAGTGCTGTGCTCTAACCTCACTGATGAAGACCCTGCCAGACGATTACAAACCTACCACAGCGCCACCTTGTGAATTTATTAACGCAGTCCTGTGAAATTTCCAATCAGCCACTCAGAAGTCAGTGATTGCATAGACAAACAGAATAGTTTTCTGTCAATATCTGACCTTGCTGTAGGTGGTTAAGATGCAGTCCTCGCCCTGAGAATCAGCTCCTTCTAAAGTGGACAGAGAAAAAAGAGAGAGAGACAGACAGACATTAGATGAATGGAAGACAGAAACACATATCACACTGTTTACACGAAGACTTACAGGAGACTTGATTCTCCATAAGATAGATTCATGCATTGAAAACCGTCTCACTCACCTTTCTTGATGACTAGTGGAATTTTAAAGTCACATCGATGATATCTGTGGTGAGAGGAGAAAATTCACATTGCATTCAAAGTAAAGAGGAAAAAATCAACACAAAAATGGCAATAGTGAGACAAATAGTGCAAGGGAAGAGGTTGAAAGAGACATGTAGGATGTCACTTCATAACAAAGTATTAACCCAGTTATTAGAGGATTAGATGTAAAGAGATGATGTTGAAGTTGTTGAAGTTGATGTCCATTCTGATGGAGAAAGACAGAGGTAAGAGAGAAAATGAAAGCAAGACAGAAGGACAGACAGGCAGAAAGAAACAGACAGACAAATCCTTACATGTTGAAATTGTAATGTCCAGGGTAGTTGGTATGGAGGACAAACTTCTTAACCAGGTGAGTTGTAGAGTCAAACAGGATATCCTGAAAAAAATAAGCACACAAACCATCAATTGGATGGGTTCAAGGAGCAGGGTGGGAAATTAAGGTTTTAATCCACTAGCCACTGTGTCTGCTAGATTCCTAAATTCTACCAGCCACATTTTTACTCTATGTCAAAGGCTAAATATGACACATGGTTTGTCTAGACAGTTTAAAAAACAGCCAGTTGCACATCTTGCCTTGCTTATTGGGCTGCCACTTCTCACTGAAATAGCTAAACTGATGAAGTGGGCAGTGAGGCAGTCCTATCTAATGTTTTCCTTGGTTAACGAGATTTTACATCAAAACAATTTATTTTCAGACTACTTCACAGACGTGGTCATGGGGGCATATCGGACGTTAACAGAGGGCAGTGCATAAGCGTCACTGTGGCAGCTTTGTAAAGCTCTGCTAACTGGTGATTACCACCGCAGCTGGTGGACCGAACAAATTTACCAACAAGTGCTCAAAATCACTAGCATTTGGCAGGTGTTCATTTCCCACCTTGTCAAGGACTACAATAGACACACACTACACTACAGACCCTGATTTGATGAGATTTTCTCCAAAGGAACATCAACTGAGAAGATGTTTTTGTTAGGCACGACTTAAAACAGAGTTATGTAACTGTCTATGCTGTAAGTGGGGAGGTAACAGTGAGGAGAGTGAAATCTTTAGTCAGTCTTTTAGTCATCCTTATACATCCTGCACATTCTCTTTATGTGCTACGGTCTAGTGAGTGACATAGTGAAATATTCTTGATTTTGCTGGAAACCTCTTAAGGACCCCTGGAGGTCCCTGGACCCCACTTTGGGAACCACTGCATTAGGCTACGCTACCTGCTGTGTTACATGTTATTGCGCATTCACATGCTGTGGGGATTATGGGATATATGACTTCCCCCAGGAGGAACCACTTGAACTTCCCCAAGTTGGGCGCTGATGTCAGGGAAAATCAGGATTCAAAATCTATTCACATTTTGCTGTATATGACCCATCTACCAAAACTTGATGTATATAACTAGCATGTACCTGTCATCTGCGCTAGCCAGATCTCCGGCTTGGAGCGGTCAAAGGAAAACCAAACAATACACATTATGCCTCATTACCTCCATGTTTGTTTTGATTTCTGACCAAAAAGCACATGAATGTGCACGCTGGGTATCCGATCTCTAAAGCACATCCAATGCATACATTAATGCAATATTAAGACTGTTGGCCACATGTTGACCAAGTCTTAAGTGCCTTGCTCAAGGGCACATTGACAACAGAAGCCATTGATGCCTCAGCTGGTTTGGGGATTCAACACAGCAACCTTTCCGGTCACAGGCACAAATCATCTACTGTGTGCATAATAACTCCTAAAACAAATACAGAAATAAGCACACTCCCTCACACATATAGACACAACCACATAAAGACACATGCACACAAAAGGTATGCGAACTCATACACACACAAACACACCCAGGCTGAGCTTACGTACCACTCCGAGGGTGAAATAGTTGAAGAAGTAGTCGTTACATTTTGAAGGGACCTGCTTGTGAGGCGACGGAGAGTGGATCTTCATCTGAAATGCACATGAACACATCATGGCTAGTCAAATAAATGAAATGACTCTACATGTCTTCTACAGAGTGTGCAGTTTATTATGCTCCTGCAAATGCGATAAAAAAAAAAAAGTGCTGCAAAGATTGTCTGAGGAAAGAAATGTATCCGGCTTGTGGATTTGTGTTTGTGAGAAAATCAGAATGTAAACAATACCAAACAGTTCCTCAGGAAGAGTCCACTAAACATATTTCACTGAAAAAAGAGGTTAACACCCAGCAGCTAAATGTAGCGTGTCAGTAGTGAATGAATTAGATTAGTTTAGATTAGATGAAACTTTAATGATCCCAGTGGGGAAACTGGGTCATCATCAGATATAGAATAGAAGAGAATCTGTCTACCTTATCCTCAGACTTGTAGAAGGCTTTGTGTGGCGAGCCCAGGGCCCCCAGTACGTCTTGACAGGAGTCTCCAAAGTATATGTTCCTCTCTAGGGATCTCACTTTAGCATCAGCCATCACCCCAGGACCGCAGCCTACATGTACACATAAATACAACAAAATGGGGAAGACAGTCAACCTCCAGATAAAGGAAAAGAAAACACGGTGGGATAGGATGTCAAAGAGTAGAAACTGATTGTCTCAGTGACTGAACGTGTAAAAAATGGTCTGAAAATCCACTTTTTTATGGCTTATCCCTGCCTTCAGCTATACATACACACAGTCCAGCCAGGTACCTGCTGCCAACTCTGTCTTTATGCTTGTTATGTTTATACACCACAAAATTATTCATTCTTACCATTTTACAGTCTGCTCACAGTGGAGACAGCCAAATATTGTGGAGTTGACACTGCTAACATTGTGACAGGCTCACAAAAACACAACATGACTCACAAAAATACAACATGTGTTCAGATTCCGTTCGCTGCCAATTTAAAAATATGTGGCTTGGATGGGAAGCAATGAGCAGGGTGTGTTGTCTGCTAGAATGTCTTTTCTTGTTTTTGTTTGTTCCTGCTTATCCCCACCTCTCCATCTGTAAATACACTCACTGAGCACTCTATTAGGAAAACCTTACTAATACTGGGTACAGTAGTTATCAGCTTTCAGCTCAATGTCAACCGGCTACCAAAGTGACATCCGCCTCAAGGTTGGACGTGTTGCATTCTGAGATGCTTTTCTGCTCTCTATAGTTGTAAAGAGGTTATCTGAGTTACTGAAGCCATTCTGTCAGCTAGAACCACTCTGGCCATTCTCCTCTGACCTCTCTCATCAACAAGGCGTTTCCGTCCGCAGAACCGCCGCTCACTGGATGTTATTTGTTTTTCACACCGTTCTGTGTAAACTCTAGAGACTGTTGTAAGTGAAAATCCCAGGAGATCAACAGTTTCAGAAATACTCAGCCCGTCTGGCACCAACAGCCATGCCACGGTCAAAGTCACTGAGATCACATTTTTTCCCCATTCTGATGCTTGATGTGAACATGAACTGAAGCTGCTGACCTGTATCTGCATGATCTTACGCATTGCACTGCTGCCACATGATTGGCTGAATGGATAATTGCATGAATAAGCAGGTGTACAGGTGTTCCTAATAAAGTGCTTGGTGAGTGCATGTGCTAGAGATGTCAAGGAAATGTTGTAAGTGGAGAAAAAATGCCTGACAATCCAAATATAGATAATGGCAAAGAACCTTTGCCATTATCTTTTGTCATTGCCTAAATGAAAGACCTGGTTGAAAAACCCTGATGAAGGCCATGTACTGAAACATGTTGGTTTTATTTATTGTCGCTGTCATTTCCTCTTTTCTAGTTCAAATATTTTCCAGTTCAAAGACCTTGCGCTCCCATCCCATTTCTCAGGACACACACACACACATATACACACACATATACACACACACACACACACACACACACACACACACACACACACACACTACCTGCAGTGAGAAGACGGAGTTTAAGCCCCAGAGGCCCTGCCCCATCTCTCAGGACATCCACACACTCTGCATACACGTTACCAAGGAAACAAGCCAAAGGCATCACTGGAGCTCTGAGGAGAAATAGAGAGAGAGAGAGGTGTAGGACTGTGTGTGTGTGTGTGCATCCTATTTGTTTCTGGTCCGTAATATTTGTACACCTGCCTCTATGTGTGTGTGTGCATGTGTTACCTTGTATCTTGCAGGTTGTTGCCAGTGTAGATGTGCATCCTCTTGACCATGGCCCCGTGGGGAATCTGCAGGGAGGCCAAGCCCATGGCAAAGTTAGGCTGCCAAGGCAAAACAACTGGGAGTAATTCAGGACAGGTATACAGTATGCTGTGTGTCTGTGTGTGTCTTGCATGGTGACACATTCATTCAATGGGATGCTTTTACGCAGGCCTGCAAATGTTTTCAGGAGTAGATCCAATACTGCACAACAGAGGAACAAGCTACATGGAAATGAATAAAAACAAGTACAGATACTGTAAAGTCCAATGGTGAATACATGTTTTTTTCAAACTACACCTTTCAAACTGCAGCTAGCCTAACTAAGATGTGAAGATTCATAGTAAAGGTTAGCTTTTCATAATAATAGAACTTTTACTTCTGTTTATTAAGCAAAAACAGCTCAATAAAGAACAGATTTGGTTTGTAGAATGTGATTTGCTCAAGTGCTGCGAGCTGAGATGAAGTTTGATAGTGCAAAGGCACAGAGTGTTTAATCCCTTACTGACTGACCTGAATTTGCCTCTTGATACCCACAGCGCAGCGGGGAAAACATCACACTGTTTACACTGTTTTGCGACAGTGTGTTCTGACCCAACTTCAATCTTTACCAAGTAATAACCATTAACCAGGAAGGACGATCCTAGATCAGATCAAAACACACTGTGACTCAACAGTGGTAACTTTATTTTAGTGTGTTTTTTTTTGTTTATTTCCATGTAGCATTCACTATTACCATTTTGCATCCTATGATCTGAATGCATTAAATCAGCTACTTAAGCAAGAGAGACGCAAAATGGTTGCAGAGAGAAGTGACATCAAGCTAAAGCAAAAGGATTGGATGGGTGAGCTCAATTTTTTATTGCTGTTGACTCATCTACTCTGTCATACAGATTTAACATAAAAAGATTTGGCAAAGAACATTCTGACAGTTTTGATTAAAGGTTTATAATGGCCTCAAAACAAATGGCAACAGCAAAAAAAACAACAATAATAATAACTTGAGCTTACTGTCCAATACTTAGGCTATTTAAAGTAATACATATACTATACCATTTAGTTTTTGGTGTATTTTATGTACATTATGTCTACTTGATCTGAAAACACTCAACTCACATGGAATCTCATGTGCTTACATCAGCAGCCAGTCACATGATAAATGGGAAGCAAACTATGACTAACTATACTAGTTTCCGTTGAGCTTTTTGACATAGTAGAAATGCAAATATTTTCAAGCTCATAACAGCAGCAGCAACTAGAATGTATGCACCTGCACACAACTACAGACCATAAGCGAGCACAAGGTTCAAACCCATCCAACAGACTTCACCACAATAATCATTCAACCATTTCAGCATGTGGCTCAGGATGGATGGGAAGGTTAGGAAATACACAATGCAGTCACTATCACTATCATATCACAAACACAGTGGAACATGTCACAGCCAAAGCCATACGGCTAAAGCAAAAAAGATGAAGAATCTTGGCTAAACCTATCCAGTCCGCTAAGCTGTGAAAACCTGTCAGTGAGGGTGGGAAGTGAACTGAGGTGAACCAGATGTCTGCAGGGGGAGCAAGAAATGCATCAGTACATGATTTGTGCTTTCAAAGTTGCAGGCTGCAGGAGGAAGCAGACGGCGGGGCAGCTGGTTCGTGACATGCATCACCCAGCACATTCACTGCAGTGTCTGCTGCCACCCCCGAGAGATTCTGACACACAGGACTAATTATACAAACCTCACCAAAAACAAACCTAAAAAGGAAAGCATCTAAGACTTTTTTTGAATGAATAACAATTTGCTTTCATATTCAGAGCGGTATCTGTGTAAATGTACATGCTGGAGATTGTTTGGATGGAAAATTTGACTATTTCATATGTGTGTATATATATATATATATTCTTTTTTTTTTTTTTAAAGACTGGGGTTGGTTGCAGGGTTCCCAAATTGTCTTATTGCTTTCAACAGCCATTAGCTAATATTGCCAAAACCCAACTCCCAAGTCCCTGAACTCTGCCTCCCCACTTCAGTCAGACCCTTTCAGCTTATGTAACACTATAATGTTTCTTAAAAGCATTGGAATTTGAGCACTGCACATTTTGAAATGCACCTTATTACTTTGCAATGTTACAGAAAATCTGACAAAAAGTTAAGCATTCTGGGGTGTAATGAGGACCACAAAAAGCAGGAAAAGAGCAGGAAAGTCATCTCCTATTAGAAAAGAATGGAAGTTATATGCCCAAAGAAGCCTTAAAAATCATCTCTGATCATTTTAGCTCGCCATCATCATCAAAGAAAAAAAACTTTCTGTGCCTCGGACCATTATTAACCAAGAGGCTAGACGATAACATTCTCACACTGCAATTGGGCACTGTATTCAGTCCCACATTACTAGTAAAAAAAAAAGATCATTTTAATAATGCAGTGAGGTCAGAGGTCAGGGTCAGCTGCAGAACAGCAGCCCTGGATCTGGTAGGGATTCAGTGAAATGCTCCAGGACACTTCAGCAGGCCAAACACAGGGCTTGAACCTGGGTTGTCTGGTTGAAGGCAGTCTCTCTAACCACTAGGCCACCCTGACTCCCCCAGGCTGTGAGGAAGAAACGACCGCTCAGCCCTCAGGCAAGACAACAACATTCTCACCTCGTATTTGGGAGCTTCGTTCCATGAGTCCAGTTGGAAGGAGAAGGACAGGCCTCGGAAGTTGAGATGGAACAACTGCTCTGCAGCATTGTAAACTGCACAAAACACAAGTTAGGCGACAAATAGGGTTCATATATGTAAAGATGGGGAAAAAATGGGAGCAAAAATAAACTGCAAACACACTGAATATCTCTTCTACATTGTGTTACTGATATCAGGAGTAGAAGTGTCTGTGTGTGTTTCTATGATCTGTTTTCTATTTCATAGGGTCTAAATGAGATGTTTGTGAGAGAGCACATTGTGTGTGTGTGTGTGTGTGTGTGTGTGTGTGTGTGTGTGTGTGTGTGTTTGTGCGTGTGTTGTAAAGTACCTCCAGGATGCGTAGCTCCAAATGACTGGTCTATTTGCTCTATTGTAGGGGCAATGGCCTGAGAGTTAAAATGGACTCCACTGAAATACAATACATACAGAGACACACATGCACACACACATACACACGCACACACACACGCACACGCACAAACACACACACACACACACACACACACACACAGTTACTGTTACATCTTTTAACATTCATATAGGCTACACTGCATTAGTTGTGGGGCTATGGCCAGAGAGCTGAAATGGACTCCACTGAAAGACACTCATACACAGAGTTTGAGAAACACATTAACACAGGCAGGCTCCATTACTGTGACGTCTTTCGTTTAGAATAAACTTAGCAGCAGCCCTGTATGTCTATCTGCTCATTAGAAGGAGCTATAGCTTAGAGTTGAAAGTGGAATCCAATGCAAAACAAAATGACAATAATGACTGTTATACAGATCTATGCCCAAACAGTGTTTTTCATGCTGGTTTCAGTCTTATTAAAGAGATTTTTATTCATCATGTGTCTAACTTCACAGGATATTCCTACTCACCAGTATTTCAACTTGACTTTGCTCAGGTCATACACTTCAATCACCTGTCACAACACAGAGACACACAGAGTTAGGGTACAACACAAAACTTTCATACTGTCATATAACCCTGCCATCCAAGGGGTGTGTGTTGAAGCATCAGAGAAAAGGAGTTTAATAAGTTAACTGTGCTATAGTTAGATTAGTTAGTATGGTGTGATTAAACAAGACAGCCAGATGAGGAATTTCCAATGTCTTTGCCAATTATCTAGAAATGGGGGCAATTTTCCAACTGTGGTGGGCTCGCTGCTGCTGAATAACAGTTGTTCAATTCCATCCTGGTTAAACACCAACACTGATCATACCCAAGCCCTCCCTTTAACAACAAGCTATCTTCTCAGAAACTCCTCTGGGGCGATTGCACAGCAAACACACAGAATATCTCTCTCTTTCTCACAGCTTAAGTCTCTGAATCCTGATAACAGTTCCCCACAAACCACTGGCTCTATTTCTCCCCATGGCAGACTGTCTCTCCTCGACACCTCCCACCAGTCAAAACCCTCGTCAAATCAACTCTCATCACCTTGAGTCTCTGGTTTGCGGCGTCAAACAGCAGTTTAATTCCATCCTGAGTCAAGTTCAGTATGAGGTCATGGCTGAGTGGCGTCTGGGGGAGGAAGATAAACAAACACATTCATTAACTGAGAGACAGGCGGACGTGCCCTCACATACAGATATGTAGATAAGCACACAGAGGACCAGAATCAACTAGTTTTGAACAGGACCGCAGGACAAATGGACAGGTATTTTTACAATGTCTAAGGACCTAATTACAGTTATACAAAAACAAATGCACCAGATATCATTCATGCTAAAAGGGACCACTGCTTCTAGTTAGGGTTGCCCTTGATTGGCCTTGAATCTGAGAGTCCTTTGTGTGCCAGCATGACAAACAGTATTGATACCCATCATGTTATTTAAAAATTATCTCTTGAATGACTTGGATGATGGTTTCTGACCCTGGGAGGAGAGCTTAACCAAACATTTTGTAGTGATAAATGCATTAGCAGGTTGTAAAAGCACAGGTATTACTACTAGACAGGAAAGCCTCTTGGAAAAACCTGTATTGCTGCCTAAAAGGGGATTCTTGTAGTAGCTGACTAACATTTTTCCACATGAGTGAGTGTGTGTGGGGGTGTGCGAGACAGAGAGAGTATAAGATAGAAAGATGTGTGGTCATCTCACCTGTTCACTGTATAGCACCTGGACATTCTTGATGATGCGGCAGTGTTTCTGCAGAATAGAGATGGCCTGGGCCAATGGCATCCCTGAGGACACACACACAGTACGTATGGATACACTGGCACATGCACATACAGTGTGCGGAAAACACTAACTGTTAGCCTTCATCAGTAAACAACATTACGGACTTAAGCATGTAAAAATCTGTTTAAATTTGACTGCTAACAGGTGCTACTGATCAATAGCTCATATCCTTATTCCCTTCCTACATACAGTACATGCAACTAATCTGCTTATGATTTTCAGATTATCTCCACATACAGTAGTTGCTGTAATACCCACCTAAGGCAAATTCCCATTGCTCATTTCCTAGTGATCTCTCAGGCACCACTTCCAGATCCAGCATTGGCAAGTAGTAGGGGGCAGCTCACCTCACCTCAAGACACAATGGGACCCTCTGAGGGACCCTTTCGCTCTTACTGTCTCTCTCTCTAATCACAGCACTATCTCACAGTAATTTCAGACAGCTACCATAACTCATAAATCTAAAAGGCTATCTATTTAATCCTTAAAAAGCTACCAAAGTCATGAGAGTGAGTAAAAAATAGCTACTCAATCTATGGACCACAGTAAAAAGTGGCCACTTTATCACCAAGTATTCTTGACATTGAAAGGTACCGAAACAGAGCGATAAATTAATGTGCACAAGGCTGAAGACCCTAAGGCTAGCTATGATTCATCAGCTGTTATCACAATTTGGGAACACTTTACCTTAGCCAAGGCTGACAGCTTGCACACAAACAGGTTACGCAACTTGCCAGCAAACTTAAAACCCACCAGGCCAGCTGTCGGCCAATATATTGCTTGTTTGTGCAATTTTAAAATCAATACGACAAAAAGCTAAATCTCCTATTCAAGATCCAAGAGAAGCTAGCTGATGGATCGAACTTGTTCAACAGCCGCAGACCTTTCTTACAGGCTTATTATAACGACTCAACATCAACTTGTTTCGCTACAGTGCTGTGTCCTGTGCTTCCAACGGGTCAACAGTGCACCTGATCCAGTGACAAGCACAAAAAAACATACAGAGGCACACAAATAATTCCCCAAGACTCGGCACTGTCTTCACTGTTAGCTAACGTTGTCTGTCACTGGCAGGCGGTTACGAAAGCATCAAAGCTTGACAACAAGATTCTGTTTCTTTACGCTATGGCTAACGTTAGCTAGTGAGCTAGCTACCCTTCGCGTAATGATGTTGAAGTATAAATATAAATAACGTATGTGTAGAAAAAAATACTAGATTCAAGACAAAAAACCCCAAATAATATTGCGATTCTGACTGGCACGACATAAACAAAGAAAGCACGCCAAGCCGTTTGCTGTCTTTGCTGTTTTTCTTTCTTCCTTCCACCGAAGATTCAAGCTTGGAAGCTAACTCTTATGCTAGTGCGCAAATTCAAAATATGTCCGATGTGACGCTTCGCTTGTTAATCATAACCTCGTCCGTCAGTGAATGCCCATCGAGTTCCTTTCTTGGGTTTAATGCGTCTTCAATGTCAAGAGCAGATAAGAGCAACACAGTGTCCAAACAGCAACTTCAAGCATCAACAACAGCCAGCTGTATCAGCTGATAATTCAACTTCCTGTGTTCGACGCATGCTCTGGGTTGACGTGATGACGTTTCTGTCAGCTGACACAGTTGACCAAGCCGAAGCTGTTGGGTGTTCATAATGCTTTGGGTGAAAATTAGAGTCATTGCATCCTAATTGTGTTAAAATAATGTGTTTGTAGGACATTAAGTTTGTTTTTTGGCGTCACACACCGACCTGCGATATTATTGCACCATTAAGCTAACCCTCTTGGGGATCCTGTGATAAATTTAAGTATTAGCCTAATCAGTTTAAGTTAAAGTTAGCCTGTCAGCAACGGCATCATTATGGTCATAATGCCTGCCCATTGCCTGAACAACATGACAACTATCTAAATCCATTTGTAGTAGGCTATTGTGAGATTCCACCAGATTGCAAAAATACAATAGGCTAATGCAAGTCTGCTATTGCATTTGTAATTCATCACACAATATTCTCTGGTTGAATGCATTGTAATAAATATAAACAAATACTCATTAAAAACACCACAGACACTGCAGAGAGGAGACTAATCGAGTTGGGTCACATGGGGGGCAAGGGTGTCTAGAGTGTTGACAGCTCAAATTCAGCAGAGAGATGGCAACCAGGGAAGCAACGGTCATCAACCCAACCTGCATCTAACCCCAGTCAGATGGATCTGCAGGAAACTACCCATGTAAAGTGAAGATCCATCAGGCCAGAATGAAATGTGGTGACTGTGGCACAGGAACCATCCTTGTTGAGATGCAAGCCAGGCCTGGAGTCATACAGTACCCAGAAGCTTCACCCATCACTGAGTTCAGTACCAAGCAGAGAAAGCTTTGGTGCAGAGGATAAGCAAGCAACCAGAACCCCTGTAGGGGGGCAAAAACTAAGGCAGGAGCCCAAGTCCTTAGAGTGGCAGTTCAATGAAATGAAAGAAGAAAAGATGGATGCACCGGCAAAGGGCATCCTGAGGAAGAAGACAAGGCCTGATGGATCTTGTTTGTTTGTTTGTTTATTTATTTAAGAAGGGACAATGCACATTAATTAACATGAGTACTTAAGTACATCATGTAAAAGTGCCAGATTTAGCCGTACAGGCTAGTTTTCATCTGCAGTCCCTGGCATCTTCAGTTTACACAGGCATTCTGAGGAACAAGCCCATCACCTAGGAGGTGAGGAAGAGAGAGAGAAATCACTGCTTGGACAGAGACACAGTGGTGACATGCCTGCTCCAAAGAGAGATCAACCATCACCTCCATAACACCTACACTGATGCCACAGGGGAGCAGATCTTGGGGTGCTCCATTTCCATGATACACCCATCAGGACCAAACCACTGAGCTCAACAGCAAGGAACCCTGCTAGAAGAAGATCCAGGAGGTTATCAAGGCTGCAAGACCAAGTTCCTTGAAGTAGAATGCCCTATAACACCTAAAGAGGCGCCTGAATAGGTGGCCCAAACCCTACACCAGTTCCAATTCTGACGGTAACCTGGGGAAGGCACCCAACAGTGGAAGTGGAGGTTTGGAGGGTGTCTGATTCCACTGGTAGATAACTCAATGCCCATGGAGCAGTTCAGGCTCTCTTGCTGCAGCATCAAAGGAAAGATATTTTTTCAACCTTGTTGCCCAATGCTTGACCCAGTACCTCCTGAAGAAATCTTACATTGACTTTTCAGTGTAGAACGGTGGAATCCCAAAGTTGCCAGGGTGTATTGAGCACACAGAAGTGATCACTCAGCTGATCAGAGTCACAGGAAGACAAAAGAAACCTGGCTGTGCTATTGCTGGATATCACCAGTGCCTACAGGTCCACACATCGCAAGACAATGGAAACAGCATTGGATCTGCACCCTGTCCCTGGTAAAACATGCTGGTCAAGTCAGCAGAAGTGGAGTGTCCCTCTGATCAAATCTGGCATCCAACAGCCTTCCATCAGAGTGTTCATGAATGATATCACAGTGATGTTTAGATTAGTGACAGGTGCCAGATGGATCCTCCAGAGCTTTGAGAAGGTCATCACTTGGGCACGGGAAAGGTAGGTGACACCTTTTTCTCCTTGTGGCCCCCAGCAGGGGTCTCAGTGAAACCTATCAAGACATTTGACTACACCCTGATGTAGCATCTATCTGGGTGACTAATTAGGAGCTAGAGTCATGGTTGGTGGTAGTGGATAAATCTGGGCTACCAGGCAAATTCATGGCCTGGATTTACCAGCACGTCATCCTCCCACAGATCCTGTGGTCTGTACCGTATGAAGTCCCGCTGTCTTTTGTCAAGGGCTTTGAGGGGGAGATCATTCACTACTTCTGCTGGTGGCTGAGCTTGACACAAAGCCTGAACAGGATCACTTTGTATGGGCAGAAGAAGAAGATGAAGCTCCCCACCATGCACAAAAAGTGGTATAGACTAGTGGTAATTGCTATCTGTGTAGCCCTTCCCAAGATTTCTTCCATATTCCATATATTTTTTCTTTGCATTTGCAATTGCAGTTTTTCATTGTTTTTCCGTGATAAAGAACCCAGAATCAGCTATGGAAGTTCCAAGAGAAACTTTCAATCAAGGGAGCCTGTTCTCACTGAGAGTCTAAGATTGGGGGGTGTCATTTTCATTTATTGTTTCATCATGTGTGTGTTGTGAAGCTCTTTGAGACTGTAACTGCAATTAAGGCTATACAAATAAACGTGACTTAAACTGACTTATGTTACAGGGAATCCAGGATCCCTAAGTCCCCCGACCCCTGAAGTCTCTCTGGCTGGCACTGAAGTGAGGACTGGGAGAAAGTGGAGGGTATGGAAACCATCACTTCCTTTTGTATTTTTTCTAATACACATGACAATAAGGTTAAACTTGTTCAGAAAAATCTGAAGGACAGAGATTGGCTGTGTCACATTTTGATAAAAAAAACAAACATCAGCATAGGGATTATATTGGCATTAAGTGTAATTAGTGCCACCTTCTGAGTAGGGTAATTAATGCTTATGGCTGAACGAAAGAATGGTTCCAACATGTATGACAATTAACGGGCAAATCATAAATCGAGATCATGTGTAAATTCAAAAATGTAAAATTTGATTTAATTTACTGTTTCAAGCTGAATTAAGTTAACTGCTGGGACAACGAATGTAGGTAAGTTTAATAAAATAGGTTAATATTAAGGGAAAAATTACATTAAATTAAACTGAATTGCCTTGCTTCTTTATTTCAGTGTAAAGAACAGAAACAAATATGAGGATTCATACGTTTATTATGAAAAAATCAAACATTTCAGATTGAACATTTCAGATTTCAGTTCCCTCCAAGAAGACAAGCGCAACCCTAAAACAGAGGGAAAGAAAGACCACACGTTCTTCAGGAAAGAGAATCTTTGAGAGTGTGTACAAGCCACTAAATATCACAGACAGAGTTCTTCATTGGGTCACTAAATAAAACCAAAGTATAAATAACTTAAACAAATAAGAAAATAAACAATTTATTAAAAAAAGGAAGGAAAAGGTGATGAAACTTGTAGACAGTTTGTGATTTATTTCTTGCCTTAATGCCTGCATTAAGAGAATGGAGAGGTGGAGTGTCGACTAAGGTGTATACATAGGGAACCATCTAAATAATGACATAATGGTATACTGAGTGGGTGCACTGGGCACAGGGTGGCACACTGTGGTCACTTTTCTGAACTATAACCTAGAAATTTGATAAACATTTTCATGCATTTGAGGTATTTTTCTTTTCTTAACCCTAAACCCTTTTTACCATGTTAATGAATAAAGAAATATTTTTCAAGATTGAACAAGAGTCGTGGTGCTTTCTATGGATTTGGAAAATTTCATGGGATGAACCACAGGTGGTGTTAGCTCTAAGATTGTTTTGTGAAACCCAGCTCTATAGCTGATCAACCATTCTGGCAACTCACTTCATCTTCTAGCCATGGTGCAGACATAACCTCAATATGCCAAAACATTTATTAATCCCCTGACTTGCAGATTTCCAAAAATACGCAGAAAGCCTTGGCTCCCCAGGCAAAAGCAACCCAACCCCAATGCCTCTGACTGTCCACCTGATCCTCCCCTCTATCGGTCCAACACTCACATTCAATCCCCACCGATCTTAGCACCTGGGTAACAGTATTTGACGATGTATTGAACAGTTTGCACCACAGTTTACACTATTTCAATAATAGATTCCCAAGTCCCAGGTCTGTACATCTGGACTCCTGAAACCTTTTCTACACAGGATCCAAATGAACAATTACTAGTCAATAAGTCAGTCAGTCACAGCCTCATGACATACATGAACATATCAGCTACAAATGTTTGTCAGTTCTCCCCAGCAATAAGCCTGAGCCTCATCTTGGATCCCAACCCATCATTTAAGGAACCAGGATGTAGAACTATGACTCAATGTTCTACACCTCAGTCTCTCTACCCATTTGTCTCATTTAAAGTCTTTAATGCACTTCCACTTCACTACTCTGTCTCATCTGCTTGACCTTTCAACATAACAATAGCATCCTCAGCCTAGACAACAACAATCCACCACACATCACAGTGAATCATACCCTGATCTTGATGATTTGGCTGGAACAGCTAGCACTGTGAGCCACATGAGACCGTGTGAGTTTCGATTTATGAGGCTATGGAATAGCAACTTTGGTACTATAACAGTTCAAACAGTAATTTAGTTTAGGGCACTTGGAAAATTATATGATCTGTCTGTAGAACTAATTGCATCATTGTTGGAAAATCAGCCTGGATTTCATATCGACATCAAGTTTGTCTTGTCCATTGATTTTCATTTATTATTGTAATTTACAGCTAACATTGTTAGCAAACAAACACAATCTGTCTTGACTCTGGACCAAGCCAAACCACAGATGCATTGTAAAATGCATTGATGTCAATGGGATAAAATCATCTGTTTTTCTTAATTTTTGAAAAGATGATGCCTCATTTTAAAACAATTCAGACTAAAGAAAGAAAAGCAAGAAGCCTCTGTTGAACAAAAGATTTTTCTTGGTTATAATAATAATAATAAAACCGTTGAATGCACTGAGCGTAAAACACACTGGAAAATGAAATGAGCTTCTAGTTGCACAATATAAAAACATTAATGTAATAACAGGGCTTGAGTCAATCCACATTCAATGTATTCAACTCAGAAAGTGGATTTTCTCAAAAAAAAAAAAGCTTCAAAATGAAACTCCTGCACTAGATAATACAGGAAATGAAATGAACTAAAAGAACATTAAAAAGAACACAAAAAACAACAAAAACAAAAGCAAGTCCTCAAAATCCCCCATTTCTGGAGACATTTTGTCATTTTTAACTCAACTTTACATAATCTACTGCTGCTACTTCTAGCTCAAAACAAAGCCTAAAGATGAACAAAAACGAATACATATAGATAGAGGTGGTAAGTAATATAAAAAGTAAACATCATGACTTTCACACAAACAAAATGATAAGATAACAAAACATACCGTTTCATTACAATAGTGCTGTAACAGGATAGGGAATAATATTTAGACTGCATTTAGGCTTTTACAGTGCTTTAATGATGAGGAATATCTGGGTGATTGATAGATAGATGGATGGATGGATGCTAACTAGATTTGACCTGAAGTGATCACAAAATTAATTGAAATCCAGATTTTCTGAAGCAGAAATGACATATGTGTCAGGTACAAATTAAAATGCCTTCAAATCTATTTGTTAAAAAGCGGCTTGTGTCTGGTGTGGTATCCATTGGAATACTAGTATGCTGTAATGAGCCTGGGTCCCAGAACAAGAGAAATTTACTCAATTTGGGTCCCAGGCCAAAAAGCATACCCAAATTTCGGCCTTTAAAATGGCTTGAAATAGTCTTGAATCACCCTGTTATTCCTTCCTTTTCAAAGCGTTGTAAAGAGAGAGCTAGCGCGATAAATAGGCTGCATAGGGAACAACAAAGAACATAGGAACATAGGTAGGCCTGCGTTTGGTTTCATGCAAGGGAAAGCCATGTGGGGAACAAGACTGACTGGATCACATAGTGCAAAACCCCTCGGAAGACAAAGGCCATTTGGATCGATCCTTTTCACACACCCATCCCCCCACCCCCCCCCCAAAAAAACAACAAAAAAAAAAAAAATCTTTTCCACCTAATTTCCAGACAGAGTTCGTCCGCTGCAGTTGTCTCTGTTGACTCCACCATCCTGCCTCAATGTTGTTGCTAAGTAACTTGTGATTCTACGGCTAACTGGCTTTTAGGATGCTGGGCATGTCACCATGGTGATGCTTCAGAGGGCATTCAAATATATTACAGCAAATACTTCTTACCTCTAGAGAGAGGGCAACAACATATTAGCCACCATAGTATGCAACCTGGCAAAACTCTTTCCCCCGCTCTTTAAAATGGACGCCCTCCCTCGATACAATTTCTCCTTCTCTTATCCCTCTCCATCTTTCCCTCCCCTTGTCTCTCTCCTCATCCCTCCCTCCCTTCCTCCCTTCCCAGCAAAGTGAACTTTGGTCTCAGAAAACAGCAGGTTTCAGGAAGAGAGCTATGTGTAGTCGGGGTTAACAGGGGCATGTTCACAAACGTGAAGTGTTACACAATGCAGAATCATTTGTCCAAAATTGTCAACACCTCACTTTTCAGATGCGTGCACCCTGGTAATCCAGACCAACAAGCCCACCCCCTGACCCCAACCCTATCATCTAATCTCTCTCGTGGCTCTGTCCCTTCCTCTCTCTCTCTCTCCTACCTCGTCTAGCTTCTGTCTTTCCTCCTCCACTTCCCATTTATGACCTGTTCCCCCTTTTCTCCCCTCCTCCCCCCAATTTCAACATCTTGTGTTAATAGAAAATACACTTTTGGTTCTTGAATCCATCAAATCCTTTCAGGCCTGGGCAAAAAAAATCAACATTCAGAGATGTATTTGAACTACTTGATTTGTACTTTATATATTTGAAAGACTGATTACATATTGCTGTCTTGATTTGTGACTTGCACGATAATGCTAAATCAACCGTTTCTCTGCTTGAAACCTATCCAGGCACTGTTAATGTTCTTTATTTTCCCTAGCCTTTTTTCTCAGTATTGAAATGTATTCAAGTACTTTTTTGCCCAGGCCTGCGGTTTCATTAATCCTCCTCCTCCTCCTCTAGGGCTGGGTTCACTTTCAATTCAATCAATTCAGGAAGTTGATTTTCTTCTCAATTCAAACACTGAAAAAAATGTTCGGCATGCGAAGATCGTCATATCAAACCTGTTAAGAAACAGCAGTGAACAAATGTTGGACTATTGCAGTTTCGGTCTGCATTTTTTGCTGTTGATTGCATTGAAAGTGAATGGACTCCAGCCCCGGCCTCCTCTCCCTCCTCCCCCTACACTCCTCTTCCTCGTCCTCCTCAGCGCATCTTGTGTTCCACGTCAGCGTTGGCCATGTTTGAGCCAGGGCTGGGGTCCTGCTGTCGTCTGGACTGAGGAGAGAGAGGGATGGAAGGAGGAGAGAGGGGAGGAGAGGAGAGGAGAGGGGGGAACAGAGGGATGAGAAGGCAGGGAGAAGGAAATGTCAAGGATAGAGAGAGGGATAAGAGAGAGATAGAGAAATTAAGTACAGATTTTCAACTAGTAGCAGCACAATAAGATTTACCATAAATTAATGAAAAGAACAGCAGTATTTAACTTTCTATTTTTAATAGGAAAATCCTCACATGAGAGTAATTTTATGTTTGAAAGGTAACCTTATCACTGCATTCAAACACATCAAAAAGTTATGAATCTATATCTATACCAGTCTCAATTCCAGTTATGAGGTTCAATGATAGTTTGCTTTGGCAGGAATGAGCTGTTACTCCAACATTACCCAGTAAACTAATAATTTGCCTAAAGGGTTTGCTATCAAATTGTTTGTGAGGAGAGTCCAAAGGTGAAAATAAATGCTCTCAGTTTGGATCCTGGGTTGAAAAAGCCCCTCAACAAACCACTGCAGTTCCTTGTATTTTCACTAGAGGGAGCCAGAGAGCTTCATAATAACACAGCTGTCAACTTCTGCTGTTTATAAAGTTTACTTCTGTTGATATTTTAGTCAGGGGAGCAGGCAGACAGACAGGCAGAGAGGCAGACAGACAGATAAACTGGCAGACATACAGGTTGTCTGACACACAAATAAACACACACACGTGTACACATATATACACACACACACACATACGCATGCACGCAGTCAGCCAGCCAGCTAGTGGATCATTAGGTCATCATTAGAAGCCGTCAACATGACAAGACTTTTAAATATATTTCATGACTCGGTCACGTGTGTGTGTGTGTGAGTGTGTGTGTGTGTGTGTGTGTGTGTCTGTGCGTGCCATCGGCGTGACCTGGTCTGGCTGTAAAAGATACATCTGGTTATGTGTCTACACTTAAATCTCTCTCTCATCCAACATAGATAGCTGTGGGATTGAGCGAAAGAGAGAGAGAGAGAGAGAGAGAGAGAGCAGACAGAAATGTAGACAGAAAGATAGTAAAGGGGTTGCTTAGTTCAAGTGGCATGTAGTTGTGATCTCAATGACTCACCATAATAGCATCGTAACACACACACACACACACACACACATATGTCATACTACCATTTTGACTCCTCCTAGCCAGACTGACTCCAATATCCGTCTGTCTCCTCTGAAGAGCTTTCTGTAACTTTAATTATCAAATATTCATGTGTGGTTCGATTATAATTACTTGATTGGAGATCAAAGTGGAGCTGACAATGAACCTGCCCCGGGCAACTCCAGTCTAATTGTCCCACACAAAACTGTCTGTGTTTGTGTGTGTGTCTCTGTCTCTGTCTGCCCCTGTCTGTGAGTTTATTTTGATCTTACCTACCGTCTTTAAAAAGCGGATTTCAATCTAGACGGCATGATTCAAAGGCTGCTTTGAAAATGAAAGATTTCCTAAAATATATTACCACCAGTTGCAGATCTTTCCCCAAGCTTCAGACAAGACAGAGAAGATGCAAATGTGTGAAAGTATCAAACGATACTTTCTGGGGCTGCTGCTGTTAATGAATATAAGACCGACTTCGTTGGAGCTATGACTGTACTAGGTTTTTTTTCCAAGGATGCAGCTACATTTTATAGTTCAGAAATGTTTGTTTAATCTGTGAGATCCTCTTCTCTTTTTATTTTGGCAATATTTTTGCGAATAGTTTGCTGTGGTGTTTCTGCACTGCTCTTCCCAGAGATCACCTGTCAATCAAACAGTGTGTCCAGTACTATGACGTCTTTCTCCTTGGATTTTCTGTTGATGCAGCTTGAGTTTCTCTTTTCTTTGTCTGTTCAGTCATGCTGGCTATAGCTGCTCATGATTTTTATCCCAAACAAACAATCTGTTGTTGCTGCTGGAAATGTAAAACGCGTCACTTCTTGTGGATTTTTCCCCAGGAAAGAGCTACCAGACACCAGCTGTTTAGAACAGACAATGGAAAAGCTTTCATGAACTGGAAATAGGTTGAGTCCCGATTGTGTTATCAATCGGTGATAGAGAGTAGCAAAACTGACATTTATCTATAAGAAAATGTTGCGGGTTATTACTTTAAATGTAAAAGCTCAAAGAAACATGTGATGATCCTACATGCAGCTCCATAAAGTGTCTTCTGATGACAAAACCGATTAGAGGATGAATTGTCCGGTTTCTGGCTTTGGGAGAAACGTATTCATTTTTGCAAAAAATATGGATTCAACTCTCTATGATACCATGAGTGAATGCTATTGTGAGGTTGGAAAGAGACTAAACCCCTTCAGCCACGGACAACGTGGATGATGAAATCTTACTGGCATTTAAACAGATATATTTCTTCACATGAATAAATACATGCCAATGAGATGAATACAAGATGACGTGAAAACAAACGATATAAAAGCCTGTCTGTGAAATATGTAAATGTGAAATGTAAACAGAGGGCTTCAAGCTAATAGAATATGATGTAAAACTAAGGCTGTTCATAACTGGGGCCAAAATACCCATCAGTGTTTCTGCTGTGTCGCGGCCTTCATCCCTGTAGTGTTTGTCTTGCTGGAAGGGAGTGGTTTTTGCTAATCATAAGGGCTGGAGAGCTTTCTCTATTGATCCACACACAGATGGTAGCCTGCTGGGCCACTATAGGCTGCTTAACCACAACTCAATACTGGAGAAATGTGTGTGTGTGTGTGTGTGTGTGTGTGTGTGTGTGGGTGGGTGGGTGGGTGTTGTGTGACAGAGTGCAGATGTGCTGTGCCTGCGAGTTTGTGTTCATACGTGCCTGAACTGTATCTGTACAGTGTTTGTGTATATGTGTGTGTGTGTGAATGCAGGCATGTTTATATGTGTGTGTGTTTGTGTGTGTGTGTGTTTGTGTGTGTGTCTAAGGCAAGGCAGGGGGTCTGATGGCGATCAATACTAATGATATATTAATGCTTTCAGTGTCGGCTCATCATTCACCACCTAATCTCCTTCTGCTGAGCACTTGTGAGTGTGTGTGTGTGTGTGTGTGTGTGTGTGTGTGTGTAGTGGAGTTAAAAGGAACATTTATTCTCCCTACACTGCCTCTCTATCTGTCATTGTGACAGCTACCTACTGACCCTGAATGACTGGCGTATCAGTGCTTTTTGATGAAAACCTTGTATCTGTTAAAAAGACAAGGTTTCAGAGATGGAGGGGGAAAAACACCTACCTACCTAGTCAACCCATAGAGAGCAAGTGGAAATACCAATACATTTGTAGTGACATGGTTTTCCCCTAACAGAAAAGATTTATATTGATCCCCTCCATTTTCTGTATAGGAGCCTAACAGCCATTGCAAAAGTCTCCCATTCTCTCCTGCTTAATATTACAGTATTATAATGGTAGAAGTCATTAGCACATTAATACTACAGTGTCCACTAGGGTTACAACTGATGTATTGGCAAATTTTTATTAAATATGGAGGTTCCTCCGTGACCACAGCTGCATAAAAACCTGTAAAACCTGCAATGAAATTTTACTGTCTTCAATTTCAATTACGATTTTTTTTTTCTAAATTAATTCTTCATTTAGAGGCAGTGATCTATCCCAGAGTTTCCCTGCCGTTGAATAGGTGCAGTGGGTCATCCTGCATTAAAGAGCTGCTAACCATAAAATATTTCATTAGTCTGGGTTTCAGTGTGAGTTTTAGTGTCCCATGATGGTCTGAATGCTGTTTGAGAGGCTTTTCCACCCTGAAAAAAAAAACACAATTCTGGGGGAGTTTTGAATTCTGAATACATGTATTTTTTTGGGGCATGAAAATGTGAATTTAAAGATGTTGAATATCGGCACAACATATAGTCTACGGCGACTTCGGCCTTTAAAAAAAACCCATAACACCAAAAGAGAGAAAAGAGAGGAAAAGAAAAGTTCTGCTCATACACATTGCATGCAGTAAAAAGAGAATTTCACGCCTATAATACATCTGCATGTTGTCCCCCTCTTCCCAATGTACTATATCCCTCTTTCTCATATCCTGTTCTCTCTCTCTCTGTTATCCTCTCTCATCTGTCGTTCGCCGTGCAATGTCCCCCTTTTGCATCCCTTCGTCTCCTGGCCCGGTCTTCTATTATTGATGCGTTTGTTCTCTAGTCTCTCCCTCCGTCTCCCCGCAACACCTTCCCCCAACCCTGCTTTCATGAGACCATTTTCTAGAGAACAAACTTAAGAAAGAATAGCAAAATACGCTTTTACAAATGCATGACGTCTGTGAAGGCGGAATAACTTCTACCTCTATAAAGAAACACCATATCTGCCGTTAATTCCAAAGAAATTCACGGACTTTCTGTATCCGTCTGTCTGTCTGATCCCTCTGTTATCTTTGAATCGCAGCTAGAGAGAGAGAGACAGAGAGGAGGAGAGACAGCAGAGAGCGATAGACAGATGACTAGATAGCAAGCTGACTAGATAGAGAGAGTTAAAGCAAGAGAGGTGGAGTTTTAGACCGCAAGTTTAGACCACAGAAATGCAGAGGCTGAATCTGTGCAGCCATTCAGCAGCGCCAGTCGAACACACCCATCGTACGATCCACAGCAAGGCAGCAGGGTGTTACTGTGATTGTTGCCTCTCATCATTTTATCTTAAAATATGATTCATACGGACATTGCGATAGGAGAGTGATTCGCAGTATTTCCTGGCCTATTGTTTTACAGTTTCAATTTTTAACGCCAAATGCCTTTTGTTTATATATTATCAAAGACTTTGAAGGGAAAGTGATGGTAGTTATTAGAATATTGATTCAGCAGGAGACACAGGGTTCTTTTTCTCTGAGAGCTTCAGGGAAGAAACATGAGATCAGCGAGATGAAAGACGACCTTCATTTACTGCCTCGCTTTCTTTCTTCCTGTCTCTTTCTCTCTTTCTCTTTAAGTCTGTGTTTCTCTCTCTCTCTCCCTCCTCCTCCTCCTTCGCTCGGTCACTCCCTTTCTTTTTCTCTTTCTTCGTTTGCAGGACCATGTGCTGCAAAGCTGTGGTAGGTCTTGATGTGCGTGTGTGTGTGTGTGTGTGTGTGTGTGTGTGTGTGTACAATGTCATTCGACGAAATAGTTATGAAATGGTCATGTATCTCTCTCTCTCTCTCTCTCTCTTTCTCTCTCTCTCTCTCACAGAAACAGGTCATTCAATAAATATATCAAAACTGCATGCACATGCTAGTGGGAACTTTCATTCATGAACACACACACACACACACACACACACACACACACAGAAATATCATCATAGACAAACACGCGCGGCAACGCAAGTAAATGAACACAGGTGGGCACATACACCACACATGCACACACACACACACACACACACGCACACACACACGCAGGGTGGTTTAGTGCATGACAGTGTGATAGATAGTGAGAAGTGGAGGACACAGACCCTGTTCTTTTCTGCTGGCTGTCTGTCTGTGTGTGTCATCAGTCCCAGATTTTAGAAACCACAGGGTCCTAAAAAAATAAACAATTTGGGGTTCATTCTTAGGGCGTCAACTTAGGAAGGATTCTTCTGATCTCCCCAAAGCCTTGCTGGGAAAGTGAGTTTGTCTCCGGGACAGTTACAAAATTAGCATATAAATTAGCATTAGCATATACATTTGTGAATCTGAATTTTTGTCTATATATGATATTGAAAAAAGCACATATTTGTGAACGAGGATATTGCATTAAATGACAACGCAATTAAAGAATTGATTTCTAGAGGATTTACATTTTATTAAACATTGAACGGAAGGCAATGTAGTGTGTTTCAATTTCTACAATCTTCAATTTTTTTCTATAATCGATGGCACAACAAACTACTTTCCCTTCTAAGGCTTTTGGGACACCTGATAAACTTGAATCAGTCATTCAATACTTCAGTAATATCAAATCAAATCAATTATTTGATTAGATTTATGGTCAAACTGATCATGCACTAAACCTACAGTACAAACAGTAACTAGTATACTTAGAGGAAAAAAAAATGTGGAAACACACAACCACACGTCACACCCTTAGCCACCCCAAGCGCTAAAGCATAGAAGATCCTACTGGAAATTTGACTTGTTGCTTGATTAGCGTGGTATTTTTTTTTCAATACTCTTCTCTAACATGGTGCATATTAAATATAAACTCACAAATATGACAAGCTGATGGCAAATGTGGATCAAATTCAAGGCATATTTGCTGAAAACTTGTGTTACAAACTCCATTACCATCTGTTATCATCTACAACAAATTTAATAATAGTGGAAAGCTCATCAGAAATTTGCCATTATTCAAAATTTTATTGTGAAACTGCAGTTTGCCTGAGTGCAATTTGTGCTGTTTTTGAAGATGCTTTGAGAAGGTATATGAAATAGAAAAATGAAACAAATCCAAAAATATGATGTGCAAATTTCCAGTAGGGTAAGTGTAGTCATGAGACCCTAAATGCAGCACTGTTACAGTTGGAGCTCTACTTATTCCATTAATAGAATAAATCCCCTTGTCCCCCTCTGAGGTGGCAGACTAGCATCACTCCTCCATTAACATTAAGGCCACCTTCAGCCCCACACTGGTCCCAGGCCCGCTCACCTCCAGGTCCTCTCTGTGTGACCGGTCTCTGTCCTCAAAGTCTCTGGTTCTGCGTCGAGCCTCTTCGAACGCCGCCTGGGCCAGAGCGTCCTCGTGCTGCGGAGAGAGAGAGAGAGAGAGAAAGAGAGGGAGGGAGGGAGGGAGAGAGAGAGAGAGAGAGAGATGTGATTTAGGGAAGAGAAGATGAACAGATGAACATAGGGAGGTGAAGAAATACCTGAAGAGATGAGTTTGTTGATGATGAGAGAAAGGTATCACTATCACGCGTGTGTGTGTGTTGCGTGTGGGTCCGTCCCGGTGTGTGTTACCTGCGCCCGCTCGTCGTCATACTCCAGGAAGCCCATCCCATCCAGCCTCTGTAGGTCTATCCAGCCTTTCCAGATCACACACACCCCATTCAGGATCATAGGAGCCTTTAAATGGACCTGGAGATATGCAGAGGGACAGAGAGAGTGAGAGAGAGAGAGAGAGAGGGGGAGGTATGTCAGCTGTGCATTTCAGAAATACTAAGAAGCATAGTCTTTCTAACTAGATGTGACGGAGTTGTCAGCTACACTGAACACAGACTAGTGGATGTACTGCCACCTTTTGTTTTTAAAATAAACAGAAAAACAAAAAAAAAACATTAATTAATTATTATATGCACAAAAAGCTGCTAATTCACAGCAGCATATACATATATATATATATGTATATATATATATTTTCTTTTCTTTTTTTCATTTCTATTTTTTGAGGTATTTTACAGGAAAAAAACAATTGCAAAAAATCTGCGTTTTTTGCCATATACATTTTTGTAAATAAGTCATAAAAAATATATATATTTTTGAATTTCCCTCTGTAAATTACCAACTATTTACTTATCCAGTAGAACTAAACAGGGAAATATACTCTGATTTCATCAACTGAGAAAAAAAATATGCAAATTTGCAATTTTCTTAATGAAGTATTAGTAATTTGAATATGATAAAACCAAAATAAATAAAGTCTTAATACAAAAAGTGTTTGCATTTGTCTACATATTCAACATATAAAATTTCATTCTGATAGGATGACAGGATTTATTCCCCCCTATTCTACTGTGGTGCCTCATAGCACAAATAACTATGAAGATAATTTATGACAGATACATATACAGACACATTTATTCCCCTTGGTTCTCGGTGTAAGAACCTCTGGTGTAGGCAGTACGGTACCAACCCACTTACATAGTGTTTTATTCAACCTTTTATATTGCAGTGGTTGGTGAAAGCTGTGTCCAGCCAACATGACAGTTAGCTTTGCAGAAAAAAACCATCTGCTGTTCCTCCACAATCATTTGGGAACCCATTTTTCGGTTTCCCATGACTTTGAGTCGCGACCCAGACTGGAAAACAACAATATCAGCTGATCTTTGATTGCGGGGCCTTGGGAAGAGCTCCGGCAGCTTAATATAGCCTGTAGCTTCATATAAAGTTAGAAATCCCCAGCCAGAAACCATCAGCTGGTTCTCCAGAATAATGAAAAGCACTGTGTTTGGTAGATGGACCCCCCCCCCGGTCTAACTGGTGTGAAGGAGTAAACCACTAACTACGTCAAACCCTCTCTAGTACAAGTGAGCATTAGACTAGTACATCACACACACACACACACACACACACACACACACACACACGCACACACACATACATACATATACACACATATTCCTAAGTCTGGCTGAGTGTGTTCTGCATGGCTCTGAGGAATGAGTGCATTTGATGGCATACAAGCATGTAAGTGCAGGGATCTGTGTGTGTGTGTGTGTGTGTGTGTGTGTGTGTGTGTGTGTGTGTGTGTGTGTGTGTGTGTTATTGCTGGCTGTCAGGCCGGTATTAGCGGAAAAGTGAGTGTTTGTATTGGACTGAGCAGAGCCAAAGTGATCAAAAAAAAAAATCATTTGCTTAAACACATTTTCTCCCTCTACTTCTTTGTGTGCGCGCGTGTGTGTCTGTGTGTGTGTGTTCATTTTACAGCCACTGCACAGGTCCTGTGGGTTCAAAGGCCCTATTCACACTGGCAGCTAAAATTGTCTTATCTAAAGCGATTTTCATTGAGTATAACATTTAAATAAACCTAACTTAAAAACTAAAACAAACACTATATCAGGAATGGGAGGGCCATAACCTTTGTGCCAAGCCAGTAAAAAAACCTGAAAAACATTCCTTTGTCGGGACAATACTTAAGTATCTTCAATCAAGCCTGATAATAAACAGAAATTAGAGCTGAACGACATTCAGTAACGTCAGTCAACAGTAAGTTTTCTACACAATTCCTGTCTGTTGTTTTTTCCATTATGAGAGCATGTGTGTCTCTTTCTGACCTTGTGTGGAGTTTATTTTGTCTGTCCTTAGATGAGAGGGAGAAACAGAGGGGGAGAAAGTGGAGTGTTAATGAGGAGACTACAAGTGTTTATAGCCTTTAGACTGCCCCCCCAACACACACACACACACACAGACACACACACACCCTCTCCTATACAGCGAGCAGCACAAATAAACCCAGTCTACAGCGTCAGACTGACAGGCGGAGCAACGTCAGGCCGCGTCTCTCTCTGGATTCCTGGGTTTGCTATATCGCGATGGCTGAGTGCCAAGAAGCCAGCAATGTAACCACCAAATATGCGAGTGTGTGTATGTGTGTGTGTGTGTGTGTTGGCATGATGTGAGGGACAGGCAGGGGAATGTGTATGTCTGTAGGCGGGATCACACAGAACCATTTCCCTGTTTAGGTTTCTCTCTCTGTTTGTATTTGGGTGGTTCTCAGCTGCAGCAGGTAGGGCATTACGCTGCTGTGCTGTGTGGCTGAGCTCAGATGTTTCTGGCTAGAAAAGAAATGCTGTTAAAGGAGTAGTTCACCCCAAAACAATTATACTCAATTATATACATGTCAGCCGAAACTCCACTGAAGTTAAAAATGTCCATCAAATGTCTCCAAACAGCTTGTGCAGCGTAATCCAAGTGTTTTGTAGCTAAACGATCCAAAAGTGCAACATTTACTTCATTATCTCCTAGATTTTCCTCCCTGACAATGCTTTTTGTTTCTAGAAATTGCTTTTTTGGAGCATAAAAGGTCTATTATAGTGTTTGATAGATAGTTTTATAGTTGGAGTTTTGACTGACATGTGGCTGAGTAGAATTGTAGTAGTACTGAATTTTCATTTTGGGGTGAACTGTTCCTTTAACTTCATTACGTTCCTTCATGATGCCCACGCAATTATTCTGGAGAGACTTTTATCTAAAAACCACTGGCTATGTTACTTTGCCAAAGTATTTTTAATCAATGTGACCTAGAGTGAATAAAACATTGTACTGTATTGGGACCACTAAATATGGACCACCAACTTTGACAGAAATACTGGGACTGAGAAAATACACATCCTAGCTTACTGACAGTGAGTATGGAGGTTATGTGGACATCTAGTTACACATGCAGTTAAATGGCACACACACACACACACACACACACACATGCTCCCATACTTCCCTAAACAATGAGTTGCATCAACCGGAGCTGTCTGAACTTGTCATTCAGCCAAACACGTGATGAAAGACATGGTATATATATGCAGAGTGAATGAACTATCTTCTAACTTTCTCATTTCTTTCTCTCTCTCTTTCAGTGTCTTCCACTTTCCCACAACATTGTTTACCATGGGGAAGAAACAGAGAGGCAGAAAGACAGAGAAAAGAAAGAGAGGAGACAGACAGAGAGAGAGTGTTTTTCCCAGTGTGGGCATACACGGAGGAGTTTTTACGTGGTATTTTTATCTGAGTAAACAACTATTTAGGAATAAATTAACAAAGTCAAACACACACACACTCACACACACACACACAGACGACTAGATTTTTCTGTGTGATACAGGACAAGCTCCACGTTCCTGCATTTTTACTCAGGCTATTTTTGGACAGCCTCTCACAGGGACCTCTTTTACCACAACTACCCACACTGCACTGGGGCTGCTGGGGAGACCGCACCCCGAGAGAACGTGGGTTTTTGTGACTCTGTGTGTGTGTGTGTGTGTGTGTGTGTGTGTGTGTGTGTGAGTGAGAGAGAGAGAGAGAGAGAGAGAGAGAAAGAGAGATGGCTTCCACATCTGTGTGGCTGCACGGCGCTTTTATAAGAATGCTTCATTGGGCTTGACAGGGAAAATATATGTGTGTGTACGTGTGTGTGTGTGTGTGTGTCAGTAAATGGATGTGGGGGTTTGACATGGCTCTCTCTCTCAGAGGAAGTCTGTGGTTGGGCCGTTTCTCCATATTTTCCCCTCACATGCACACACACACACACACACACACACACACACACACACAGGAGAACTCTCTCACACAGAAGCACACTGTGAATAAGAAAGGAAGCAGGGTGAACTGCAGTGGAAATTCAGACTAGCTGTAAAACTGGGTGCAAGTTAAGCCTGGCGTTCAGTTCAGATAAGCCTGATTTAGTCCCATATGGGAGGATTTGTGTTGTTGTATTGAGTTGTATCACTGCCCCCACTCTGTAGGTGGGGAAGTAAGAGTGAAACCTATGACTAATACAGTCATTCTTATGCATTCTCTAACTGGCTGCTATAGATCTTTTGATGATGTTTTTCTGGAAATATTGGCACGGTCCACATGGCAAAAATGGCAATCACACCAATAGCTCTCCAAACTCCACTACCCCTTACTCCAAAGCATGGTCACACACACACACACACACACACACACACACACACACCACCCAGGACTGACCGAACCCTGCTAATTCCCCATGCATCTTCAGACAGACGAGTTGAGTGTATCGAAACAGTGTCGGCGTTATCGGCGTTGTTGCGCGAAAGCCTCGTAAACTCCGATTCTGCTGATTTGAATGTTTTAACTTCAACTGAAAGATTACGTGGTCTTCTGTGGTTTGAGGAGATTTCTATGACTCTTGGGCTGATGAAACCCATACAAAACCCCACTGGATGAAGTCAAAAATGCATGAAAACAAGGCTGTTTTTCATAGTTCCTGAAAAGCTGACGAGGTTTTCACCCAAAAGCGATGTTATGCAACCTGGCTTCAGTCCTGTGAATCACTGTGAATCATTTTTTACTTGCATTCATTGCACAGACACAGCTGTCCTTGGAGGTGCAAAGCTGAACTTATTCTTGCCTTGACCCCCAACATTTCAGTCCTACATGGAAACCATTGCTGAACAATCACAATAGCAAAGCTGTTTTACTGGTGTGGATGCATGTGGACTCTCTTTCTGTCTCTCTCTTGCTTTCTCTGTCTCTCTTTCTCTCTCTCTCTCTCTCTAGATTTAAAGTTCTAGTAGTAAAGTCCAAGCACTCCAAGCTAAGCTGTGCCTACTGTGTGCGTGTGTGTGTGTGTGTGTGTGTGCATGAGTGAGAGAGAGAAAAAGAGAGAGTGCGTTGGCAGACAGTGTGTGACGCAGATGTAGAAGGATGTGTTGGCACAGCGCCTCTCATTCAGCCTGGTGCCAACCATCTAGTCAGCACAACTGCCCACTGGCACACACACACACACACACACACACACACACACTGAAACACACACACAGGTCGGAAGAAGTGAAGAAGAGAGTGTATTTAAGAGAGAAAAAGAAGACGGAGAGAAAGAGGGGCGGTGACGGAGGAATAAAAAGAGACATGTTTGGGTCTTTGTGCTTCTTGTTTGTTTGAATGTGTGTGTGTGTGTGTGTGTGTGTGTGTGTGCGTATGTGTGTGTGCCCAAAGCGTAGTGTGGGAGAGGCGGACAGGCTGCTTAGCCACACTCACAGGGCTGAAAACACAGATGCCCATTGTGTTCACACACCTCGTGGGTATCAGTCTACGTGTGTGTGTGTGTGTGTGTGTGTGTGTGTGTGTGTGTGCGTGTGCGCGTGTGTGTGTGGTGTCTAAGCTGGAGGCAACAACTGATTTACAGCAGTAATTATGTTATTATCCAGAAGAATGTTGCATCAGTGACTGTCAGAGCGTCTGAGAGGCTGCGTGTGTCCGTTATATTCAAACACTAAACATCACTCAGTGTGTGTGTATGTGTGTGTGTATGTGTGTGTGTGTGTATGTGTGTGTGTGTGTGTGTGTGTGTGTGAGTCAGCAGCCACTCATGGACACCTCATGCTCTCTGTTGTTTTCTCTCACTGTCTCTTTCTGCTTAATCAAGCTTTCTTCCCTCTTTCTTTCTTTCTTTCTTTCTTTTAGGGCTGCAACTAACGATTATTTTCATTGTCGATTAATCTGTCGATTATTTTCTCGATTAATCGATTAGTTTGGTCTATAAAATGTCAGAAAATAGTGAAAAATGTCAATCAGTGTTTCCCAAAGCCCAAGATGACGTCCTCAAATGTCTTGTTTTGTCCACAACCCAAAGATATTCAGTTTACTGTCATAGAGGAGTAAAGAAACCAGAAAATATTCACATTTAAGAAGCTGGAATCAGAGAGTTTTTTGCCGATTAATTTAATAGTTGACAGCTAATAAATTAATCGTTGCAGCTCTACTTTCTTTCTTTCTTTCTTTCTTTCTTCCTTTCTTTCTTTCTTTCTTTCTTTCTTTCTTCCCTTCCTTCCTTCCTGTAATCTGGACCAGACCATGGCAGAGAGGAGGATTTGTATTCTAATACCATCTAATACCAACCATCAAATACAAGTCCTCCATCCCAGAAAGGAGCACTTTCAAGTAAGCAATCAAGCAAAAAGCATGGAGAAAAAAGAGAGAGCAGACAGCATTAGCAAAGCCTCCAGGACAATATGGCACCCAAGTGCCTCCCGGATTAATCATTCCTGATTCATGCCCCCCCCCCACCCCCCACCCCCCACCCCCCAGAGCTCACAGACTGACACACAGTGGCTCTTTCACAGCCAACAACAGACATATAATGACTTGAACACTGAACACGACAACAGCATGGATGACATGTTGTCATCTTACTGGCAGAAAAGGACACAAACCATGAAGGGAGGGTAAAACGGAGAGAGAGAGAGAGAGAGATCATGAAAACGGGGAAAGAGAGACAGAGAGAGAGAGAGAGATCAGGGTATCCGCAGGTTCCCACACAAACCACATTTAAGAACTTTATTTTCTACCTGGAATTCAATTTAAGACTTTAATTTTAGAATTTAAGAATAAAGAGAGCTAAACGGGTGGTACGAGAAATGGGAAAAATCTATCGATACCAATATATAATTTCATTTTTTCATATTTTGTAAGGCCTTACATTTAAATAATCTAAGACTGGATGAATCTAAGGATCTGTGGATTGAGAGGACGAGAGAGAGCCTGACAGTGAGAGAGACAGAGATGGTGTATTGGTTGAGGGAGAAAGGTAGTTTGTGGTAGTTGTGTTGGTAGGTGTTTCCTTGCCACAAGTGAGGGAGACACAAAGGAAGAGAGATAGGCAAGAGAAATAAGCTGAGAGAAAAACAAGTGAGATGGAAAACAGAGTGAGAGATGAATAGAGAAAGTGGTGCAGAGAGAGTCAACTGTAGACAGATAAATAGCAAGGGACAAAAACAGAGAGAGAGAGAGAGAGAGAGAGAATGAGAGGGAGTGGAGTGAGAGGGTGTACCCAGTGTGTGTGTGTGTGTGTGTGTGTGTGTGTGTGTGTGTGTGTGTCAGGTGTGACAGAAGCAGGTGGAGATAAAGCACGTTACTGGCCTTCTGTTCTTAATCCCAGACTGAATACTCCCTAACGTCTACCGGCCTATTGTCTGGCACACACACACACACACACACACAAACAAATGTACACATACTCAGACAGACAGACAGACCGCCACATTGTGAGGACCTTCCATGGACTGGGAAAGTACATAAACTGCTGTGTATAAATCCAAAGTTAAGACTAAATTCTCTGCACATAATGACTACAAAGGTATACACACACACACACACACACACCACCTGCTAAAGGGACAGAACTATAATAGTAAGGTACTCCCCAATGCGTGCCCACTATCTCTTCTTCTGCTTTCTTACCCTATAATTATAACTCTGCAACATGGGACACCACATACACCAACACAGCATGACATATGGCTCCATACACCAAGGCTGGAATCAAATACATTGTTTTAAAAACACTTTCATGGCATTTCTGCTTTACTGGATAGAAACCAGATATGAGAGACTGGAAGAGAGGTCAGAAAAATTAGTTGTTCTATGTTCAAAATTCTTATCTTATCTTATTACAGACTCATTGATCATGGGTCAATGGGTCATCTGTGAATGGAGGGCTTTGGCCCCAGCCCTGTCTGTGTCTCTAACTGCCTGCAGTCACATAATTGTGCATCAATGCTATGCAAAGTCCTTTCAGTGAGCACCGGAGGTCCAGACCACTGTTTGTTCCTGGGCATGGAAATATCATGCAAATCCACACACAGGATGCAGATAGAGTTACAAAACCAGAGAGAGAGAGAGAGAGAGAGAGAGAGAGAGAGAGAGAGAGAGAGAGAGAGAGAGAGAGAGAGAGAGAATGAAAGAAAGAAAGTTAGGATGGAGGGAAAAATGTGATTGAAAGAAAAGAAATAAGAAAAAGACAGGCTCGCACAAAAGATCATATTTTCAAATCTAAACAGGCAGAAATCAATGATACTCTATGTGACCTTTGTGTCAAGCATTGATAATCATATCTTCTGTTCCTTTTGATTTAAGATTTAGTCTTTAGAAATAAAGACCCCGCATGTACTGACAAACACACACACTAGCCCCTTAAAGAAGTGAAGAGTGGTCTCTTAAGTCTTCAATTAAGAGGGTTTTCCTCATCTTCCTATCCTTATAAGGACATTTGAACACACAAGAAAACCCAGAGAAGTCCAGGTGAGCTCAGTCCAGTTCAGCAGACAGTTACTGGAAGACAGGACTAAGAATAGAGGAATGGAGGTGACACACACATGCTGGATTTCACACCAGTCTGACCGTCCTCTCTCTCTCTCTCTCTCTCTCTCTCTCTCTCTCTCTCTCTCTGCCTCTCCCCAGTACACACACAAAGAGCCAAACACACTTCGACACACACACACAGATGCATGATACTGACATAAAACACACACAGACACAAAGGGCACATAAACAGAGGACCCTGTCTGTGTGGGTGCTGCAGTGCATTATGGGAGTGGGTGTGGTCATTGATCTACGGCCCGGAGCAGGAAATATGAAACCCTGTGGGAGGAGACAGTTGTGTGTGTGTGTGTGTGTGTGTGTGTGTGTAGGGAGGAGGCTTTGCGGTGCACTAACTTCTGGTAACTAGCAGACACACAAAGGAAAAGTTGACTTATGCCGATTCAAATGAAAGAGTACCAAGCTTCATTCAAATCTGTTGAGCAGCCACCATGCTTAGATGTACAAGATGTAGAAACGTATGCACACACACAAGCACACAAATGCATGAACGTACCCATGTGCAGTAACACACACCCACACACACTCTGTCTCGCTCGTACGCAGCAGCGGTAGCAGAGGGAACCAATTAGTGGTCTGGCTTTGATGATGTCACTGACAAGTCACGCACCGATGGAGCAGCTTCCGTTTAGGGGGAAACATGACACCACACCAGTACGCACACACACACACACACACACACACGCACACTTCTAAAAAATCATCTATTATCTGACACCTAAGTTTTCCTCTAATTCAGCCATCAGCTTCAAGCCACCAACACTCTCCTCTATCACATGCATATCAACATCAAGTGTGTGTGTGTGTGTGTGTGTGTGTGTGTGTGTGTGTGTGTGTGTATGTGTGAGTGTGTGTGTGATTACATCCATCTGCAAGGTCAAACTTTATCCTGAGATATGTGAACAATTCCAAATGTTTTGACCCCAGTCACAACTTTACTATCCCACAATTCTTTGGGATCATGATAGGCATCCAATACATGAAGTGTAAAAAATCTCAACATGATGATGATGATGATGATGATGATGATGATGTTAATTTTCCTGGCAGGTAGTGAAACTATTTTACCAATATTCAGTTAAAGGAAGTAACTTAAGCAGCCATGTTAACAGCTGGCATCTGTAAGGTCGACCTTTACCTTCAGTTCTGTGAGCAACTGCAAACACTGTGACCCCACTGACCTAAAGCACTGGTTTCCAAAGACTGGCTTAGGAGCTGAAGCTGCAGGCACATCTGAATGGGTCCCTAAATGTACAGTACTTACCAGACATGGATCAAATAGTATTTGAAAATCAGTTTTAGTATTGGTTTCGAACTTGCTTAGAGGACCAGATGGGTGGAGTTAGACAATCACAGTTTTTGAAAGTCAGTTTTAATGTACTTTTCTATCACTGACTACTTTTAAACCCCACCCATCTGGTCTGCCACGGTGGTTATAACAAACACTAAGGTGGTTACTGCAAATACAATTTTACCCAGTTCTGTTTAGCACTGTACACATGGTAGCCATTGTACCAGTCCCTCTACCCTGCATCTGTACTGCACAGTACTGCTTGAGTTTCTAATCAGTTCTTTCAAGGGTGGAGCAACAGTGCTGCAAAGTGCAATAAAGTATGTAAAAAACGTCAGCAATGGCTGTGTCCATATTTGCCATATTTTCTGTGAACTCTGAATAACCTAGCATCATTTTTATCCCCTAATCATGTCACATGGAGGGCCAAGAGCAGAGAAGTAGGAAATAAAAAGGTGGTAAATGACCTCTGGCCTTTGATCGTTATCAGGCAAACAACCACTAACAGAAAGAAAAATTATAATTTATGTAGTTTTTCTTTAAAAGTTCTTATCGTCATATAACCTACGTTAGTTTGACACAATGTACTGTGATGTATACTATGAATGGAAAGATTGATGTCAGCCTAGAAAGGTGTGTGAACTCGTTCCACAAATCAAAAGAAGGTTAGGTGGGTTTACCCTCCACTGCATCCCGGGCTAAAAGTCTGCAGGTTTTCATTCCAACCGATCACCACACCAGTTGATTGCACTGATTAGTTCCTCCTCTCTGGTTGAAGGTGTGCTGATCAGTGAAATCAGCTGCCATAGGACGCCATTACAATACTCTAACAAAAAAAATACTGAGTGACCTGGCCAAACGTTACTGTGTGTGCATGCATGTGTTTTTGTGTGTGAGCTCTTCCCTACCAGCCCATCCTCCTCCATCATCTAGTTGACACTCGTCTGCTTCTCATTTACTCTTCCTCTACAACTACTAATCTTACTCTCTCTCTCTCTCTCTGCTTCTTTTCACTCTCTCACTCTGTCTTAGTTTTTGTTTACTGTATATGTGTTTATGTGTGTGTTTATGTGTGTGTTTTTGAGTGTATACATGTGCATGTTTGTGTGTAAGTCTGAGCAATCAGTCTGGCGCCACCATGCTCGACAACATGTGGTGCTCTTACCCCCCTGCACACACGCACACACACACACACACACACACACACACACACACACACACACACACACACACACTGACCAGAAGAACAACCTTCAACATTGAAACTACTGCAGTGTAATTCCTGTGGTATCGGCCTCAGTCTAGAGTCACATCCTCAGAGCAAATACACTGTAATATCTGGGTGTGCGCACGCACACACACATACACCACACACACACACGCACACACACACACACACACACACACAGATAAAAGAGTGAAAGCATGTTGGTCTGTCGATGTGTGAGCATGTATACCTGTGAGTTGGTATAAGTGAGAGACAAAGAGACAGAAAGACAGGGAAACACACACACACGCACACACACACACACACACACACACACACACACACACACACACACACATACGTACATACACAGAGGAGGTGGTCAGGCAATGGAGGAATGGAGTGAAGCACAGGAAGGAAGGAAAGGCCAGTATCTGTTTTACCTCAAGGAAACTAGAAGCAGGTCAGTGAGGTTTCTCAATACAAAGGAAGCCATATCAAACACCGTAGATGACAAGAAATGGACGAAAGGGAGAAGGAAGGGAGAAGAGGCACAGTGAGCAATATGCAAACATTAATCATGGGTGTGGATGGACAGGTAAACTGTGATTGATGATTGTGTTAATGAAAGAATGCCAAAACTGTTGCTGACAAGAGGGAAGCACCGGTGAGGAATCTGGGTGGGGATTAAAGAGAAAGAATTTAATTTCACATGAAAGCACACTATATGCAAATCTCAAGGGCCGAAATTAAACTGATGAGCAACTGATCATGTCAGTGTCAAAAAGTTATATATGCATTCAGGGGAAAAAAATAGTTAGACGTTCAATATTTCTGCAATATAAAGAATCGAGTCTGTAGCCTACTATTCTTTAAAAAGCACCATAACTTGCTATGGCGCATAGCTAACAATGTATATTTGCGTGTTCTGGACACATTTCTGTGCACATTTTACCTCCATCTGAAAACTTGATCATGTAAATAGCTTACAATGCACATTTGCACGCCTAGACAGATTTCGTAACACATGTTCTTCAGTATGTAGGCTACATCTGATAATATGAACAGCTAGCGATGCCCACATGCTCATCTGCTGTGTAAATCTAATAATGTGGAGCGCCAACAATGCACATTTTGCATACCCTGCATATATAGTCTACTTTGAATTGTAAACTATAAACTCCAAATATCTGCTAACCTGTAAAATTGTTTGTTATATTATCTGTCATGTAGTATTTCGTGTTTCTCAAAAGTAAGACCATGTGATGCTAATATACTGTTAGCATATCTTCCTCACGCAATAAAGATAAAACCAACCTTTCAGACACAACTTAAACATAAATTAACATGTGAAAATACATTTATCATGAAAATACTGAAAATAAGTGCTTGTCTCTCACTTTGCCCTCTCAATGCTTGGTTCTGCATGCTAGCAGTTTAGAGACTTTTAAAACATTTGGTGGGCAGTTTTATATTCAGCTGCAAAAACGAAACGCCCAGGTAAAACAAACATGACGCAAATGACTGAAAAGCAAGCTTCTAAAACACAAAAGAAAGAACAGTAGTCTGCTGAAATTAAGGCTAACGCTAGCAAGCAAGCCGCTAATGCTAGAATTAACTGTCTAAGATAGGGTTAATGTTTGCTAGCAAGTTAGCCGCTAACACTAAAATTAACCTAGTCCACAGCTGGCTCCCATTAGGCTGCAACGACACTGAGAGCCTGTACTTCAGCTTTCTACTGTGTGTGTGCGCTCACACACTCTCACTCTCACACACACACACACACACAAACACACACACACACACACACACACACACACACACGTCTAGCCTATATCCAGTCGCCAAGTTTAACCTGGCTGTGCTACCCTTTTGGTTTGGCACACTGTGTGTTTGGAAATGGAGGCGGGAGAGAGGGAGGAATGGAGGGAGAGAATGGACGGAGGGAAGATGGGAGAGAGTGAAGGAGGGTAGGATAGAGGGAAGGAGTGGCGGGGGGTGGATGGAGGGAAAGAGGATGGGAGCGAAAAATAGGGAATGGAAAGAGGGAAGGAGGGTGGGAAGATGGGAGCCAATAGGAGAGAAAGACGGTGTAGTATATGGATGTTCATATAGAAATAGCCATAAGAATAATAAATGGAGAAAAGTGAAGGGAGGTTGAGGGAAAGAAAATATGCAAGGGAGAGAAACAAAAATAAAGAAGACCAAAAAAAGGTGAAATGGTCATGATGTGCCTTCTATCCCTCTCTACTGTCTGTTTCCACTGTCACTTCAGACAGTACAATTCATAAGGATGGTTTCCCCTTTTTTCCAAATTATGCCCATTTTTACTCTGTAAAGCAACTGCAGATGAATCTCTTTTGTTTCATAAATAATTCTGACTTGCCTACAGAACTAGTGAAATACTTGTAAAGAGTTAAGTCCCTAAATTCATTCATACATCATGTTTATTCAACATCACATCAAGTTAGTGGGACCCGAGCCTATTAAAGCAGACATGTATTCTTGTTATATAGGAGGCCACCAGGAACAGGCTTATGACCAGAAGTTAAGAAAATGTCTCGAGGGATATGTTTCTAATTTCTCTACTCATGCAGACTTTTCAGTGATGTCATCAGGACAAGGTAGACAAACAGGAAATAATGCGAGGAAAGACAAGAAAACAAGAAAAAATCCAGAAATGAACTGAAAAATCGAAACTTTTTCTCGTTTTGTGCGTTCAATATTTTCACGCCCTGCGGAACATTTTGGAAGCACATGAAAAGCTCTAACCAAGCTTCAGAGATCTGTGTGTGTGTGTGTGTGTGTGTGTGTGTGTGTGTGTGTGCGTGTATGTGTGCGGGGTTAGCTGTGACAGTAATTAAGAGAAGAAGTTGCAACGTACACAAGATCTCTGGCACAGCCTGACACTTCTATTCTACAGGGAGGTCGGGCGAGGCGGGGGCGGATGGTGGATGGTGGGGAAATGAAATCTGATCCTGCTAGATCAACACTGCAGAAAATATATATTCAATACACAATCAAAGCCCTGCGCATTGGGACGGTGAAGTGAAATTGCATGTGTGTCTTTCTGGAATATGAGTGAATATTACATAAAAGTAAAGACGGTAACCTAACACTTTGGAGCTGGAGCGGCCTGAACGTAACATTTCACGAACTTATACTGAATGCAAATGGGAGGATATGGGTATGGCTTATGTTTTTCAGTTCAAAAAGATGAATATGGATGAAAAGAACAGGCTGTCAGCATGTTTATCTGGCTCCTCGGCTCTTGGCTCCGGCTCTAGATTCATGGCTGTGAAACTGCTTTACATTGACGACTTCTGGCCTCATTAAAACTTCATAGATCTGGGAGCACCATCGAGGTGACAGGAGCAGGTATCCTCTTACACACACACACACACTCTCTCTCTTACTCTCTCACAAAGTAATACACGCGCAAACCCCAATCACATATACGCTCTCTTTCTCTCTTACTGTCTCTGTCCGACACACACACACACACACACACACATATACCACCTCAGAAACTCTTCATCTGCAAAAATGCCTGACACCCACCCAGCCACCCCCGTCCATACCCAAACACACACACACACACACACACACACCATTCCCACCCATCAAAGCATTTGTGTTAAATAATTAACAGTGCGAGATTAGTCCGTCAGCCTTGGGGCATGAAGGTCCATCGATTCCCCAGAATGCATTTTTAATGAGCCGCCAGCCGGCATTCATTTCAGCTGGCCAGTGTCCGTGGACAGGCCTTCTGACACACACACACACACACACACACACACACAGACAGAGTCCAGGCTTAGCGCCAAGGGAGACAATTAACATACACACAAAGACGACAACAACAGCAGCACTGTACTGTACAGTGGACATTACCTTGACAACAGCAGCAAACGAACGTCTTCTGGGCTCAACTCGTCTTAAAGGAGCACAAGCACTTTTCGGGGCAAACGTTGTTTTTCATCAACTCGCCGCCATGTGACGGGAAGATCGGCAGCGATTTCACCTCAGTGGCCAGGATTGATTTGAGTCACTAAGGGCGCGTGATGCTGCAGCTCACTGTGGACTGCATGTTTAGTGGGTGTTATGAGACAGTTTGCTCATCATCTCACTAAATGCTGAATACACGCTTGAGAAGTGGCTTCCACAACAGGGAGCTGATTAAGAATTTATTTGGCTAAAAATCAGTGTATTCCTTTCATTTGTCTTTATGGACTGCTAGCTGTGTACACTCCGGCGCACAAATCATAAGCATAATCCTGACACCCGAGTCCAGAAGGACTTTCATCACAAAAACACGCTTAATTAACTTTTTTTCTTCTTTCTTTGTGTGGGTTTGCAGCACCGGACTGTCATTTTCATTTTGTGAAATAAAAGAGGAATAGAAAGCAAAAAAGACAAACGCGGGAGGACGGTTGTCATGTGTGTTACATCAACGCGTCGAGAGCACATGACTGCAGCATTTCACATGTTGGGTTAGTCGGTAAAAATGTCTTCCAATCAGACCGATGTCGAAATAAGAGAGGCCCTGTCAGCGAATCAGGCTTGGAAACCTGTTTACACCTCTGCCAGTTTGTAGTTTGTCTGCCGTCGGTGAACAAGCCAGGCCGTATCACTTATCTCACAGGTGAAGATAGGAAAACAGACTGAAGTGTGTGTGTGTGTGTGTGTGTGTGTGTGTGTGTGTTGGCACTTTTCCTACCTTCCCCGTCTCTCTCTCGAAGTCGACGTAGTCCCTGGTAGGCGCCTGCCTCTGATCCCCGTGCAGGTTGGCTGGGAAGAACTGGAGAGAGAGGTTGGTACCTGTAGCTACGAAGGCCTGCGGAGAGAGAGAGAGAGGGAGAGAGAGAGAGAGAGAGAGAGAGAGAGAGAGAGAGAGAGAGAGAGAGAGAGAGAGAGGAGCAAATAAAGTGAGTTGTAAAGGACGTGCTTCATAGAACAATTATACACATAGCTTTATTGGCAATAAAAACGTCTCATATTTTTGAAAGATGGGCTTTCCTACCAAAGATCTTCTATTTGGAAAGTATAGTCCCATTATTGTGATTTCATATACTGTTTCTGGTGAGTCCTTCCATAACTTGAAATAGCAGAATGTTTTATTGTGTTTAAATGTTTACTTGGATCTAGAAAACTTTAGTGTAGAAAAGTTTGAAATCAAAATTTCTCACCAAAACAAAACCACATACAGATTTTCCAATTAGCAAGACAATGTACAGTCTCACTTACAAACATTATTCTTTAGAAAGTTGCACAAATTCTCCTTTCCTCAACCCAATTCCCTCTCTCTCTCTCTTTCTCGCTCTCTTTCTCTGTGTGTTTTCTTCTTCTGTCTCCCCATTGCCAACTGTATGAAAAACCAATAAGACACTGAAGGAAAGCGGACTAACCACTTTCCTCTCAGGACAAAAGCACAAACTGAACCAGTTCCCTGCTCTCCTCAAACAAACATATAATCACATTATATCTTCATTTTTTTTTATTTCTGTAAAATGGCTTCTCGCTCAAATGGGAGGCATGCTTCACAAGATAGGCTCTCTCTCTCGCACGCGCACGCGCACATGCACACACACACATGCACACACACACATAAAATTAAAATCAATGGAATGCATTCCTCTGTTGCAGCCAGAAAGCAATGAATTACAGAAAGGCAGAAAATTAAGTTATGACCAATTGGAAAGTTTCTGCTTTTTATGTGTATCTGTGTGTGTCTGTTGTCTTTGTGTGTGTGTGTGTGTGTGTGTGTGTGTGTGTGTGTGTGCGTGTGTGTGTGTGTGTGTGAGTCTTTGCTGGGACAGATCAATACTAAGGGCATTAGGGTTGAGACTGGGCTGGAAGCATATGAATTATGTTCCCTGTCAAATCTGTCTCTCATCAGAGAATGAGAGAAGGAGGGAGAAAGAGAGAAAAGGAAAGACTGAATGAGAGAGAGAGAGAGAGAGAGAGAGGAGGGAGGAGAGAGTTGAAAACTACTAAGTGTACATGGACACACAAAGAGGGAAAGAGAGTGAGAGAAAGCAATCTCTCTCTCTCTCTCTCTCTTGCTCTCTCTCTCTCAAACACACACACACACACACACACACACACACACACACACACACACACACACACACAGAGGGAAAAAGAGGGCTGAAAGAACACCCGAGTCATCATTTCTGCTGTATTTGATGTATTGAATTACAACCATCTGATACTAATTTGCTGCCTACTACTGCTGGAGAGAAAAGAGAGGGAAGGAGAGAGAGAGATGGAGGGAAACAGAGACAAAGGAGGAGGAGGAAAAAGAGAGAGAGAGGCAGAGAGGAAAGGAGGAGGGTTAAGGGACGAGGGATGCTGGCAGAGGAAAAAAACGGGAGACAAAGAGGGAGATGGAGGGAAAGAGGAAGATGGAAGTAAAGACGAGAGCGAGATAAATGTGAAGAAAGTCAGGCGAAGAGGGGGGGAGAGGAAATGGAAGTGAGGTGGAGAGACGAAGGAAAACAAAGAGAGAGACAAATTAAGCGCTGAACAGGAAAAAAAAACAACAAAGAACAGACCAAAGGCGATGAACAGGGAGAGAAAGACAGACAGAGAGAGAGAGAGATAGAGAGACCAATACAGCATGAAAATCAATAGTAGTTTAGAAAGCGTCCCATCTCTAATGAGCCGAGCTGAAGATAATTTAGTTTGAATTATTGTCCCATTTATCAGATCAATCTTGAACATGCTAGAGCTTGACGTGTGTGTGTGTCTGTGTGTGTGTGTGCGAGCGTGTGTGTGTGTGTGTGTGTGAAATGTTATGGAATTCGCAGAAATGCAAAGCACCCAAATTGCATTTTAAATTACATCTATCCTTATCTATAATGTAAAAATAATGCACAACATTTGAATACAAGGTAAAGATTTGGGTGCATTGCTTTTCTATATATGTTACCCAATGAGCTATTATCACTATTTAAACATTAGATATTTTAGATTATCATATGTATATTATAGCATGCAGGGTGTGTAAAAACATATAGAGATTTTTGGGCTGATAAATCAACCCCAAAGTGAGAATGAAATTGCAAAAACCAAACCATAAACACAGGAAATGTAGTTTCCCTAACACATACACTCACAGTTAATGCCCACACACACACACACAGGCCGATATCGTGGGAAGCATTTCTAACTTAGCATTAATAACTGGCAGTGGAGAGACATTAAGCTTTACTGTACATACTGTGCATAGAGTTTATTATATATTTATGCCAAAGGTTTTGTCTTTCATTTGATTCCCAACACTCACTTGAAGAGGCCTTTTTTTTTATTTTACTTGGCTCTCTTGACAGTAAAAAAAAATTGTTCTCAACTGACACTGTAAAATGAAATCTGCATTTAATAAATAGAGTAAAAGATGAACTTTTAGGTATAGATGTTGCACTATTAAGAAAACACAGACAAAGCGGTCTAATACTGCAGGAATCAGACATGTGGAAGAGTTTCAGAGAAGAAAACGGATAAAAAAAAAAGTAAAAAATGACATCAAAGCCATATCAACCCAGCAAACTGACCGCAGTATATCATAATTACCATTGATTTGTTTTCTGTTACACTAGATGAGAGCCTTCACCGGCCTGATAAGCGTGTGAGGCCAACAACACCCGAGGTGTCTGGAGCCCGCGTCTCTCTCCTGCTTCTATCTCTGTGAGATAGCTGTGAGAGAGTGGAAGGCCATGGAAATAGCCGAAGTCCTCGGCGGCGTCCCGCTTTAATTCCGTCTGTCCGATAGATAAATCAGCGGCATGATGTCACGGCTGCCATGAAACCATTCAAACCGTGGCCGTCGATTCTCTCAGCAGAAGACGCTTATAAATACACAGCAGATACAGACAGACAGACGGACGCAGCGTGTCCCACTAAAAGATGGTAAAACTAGATGTACCCCCCCCCCCCCCCCCGCCACCCCCCACCACCCCAACACACACACACACACACACACACACCCTGATGATGACAGCATGTTTGTGAAAAATACCTTGAGGCTGACTAAGAGAGCAGAAGCAGTTGTGTTTGTGTGTGTGTGTGTGTTGTTGTGTTAAAAGCCTTAAGGCCTTTTCTCTGACTTCACCTATTGTTAAAGATCTGTTATTGAGAACATAATTTAGGCCGTTATAAATAGACTTCACTTGAAAGGAGAGGGAGTACACCCAACACACACACACACACACACACACACACACACACACAGACACTCAGGCGTGTGACTTTGCTGAATGATGAATACACTGCTATAGGACCTTCGGCTTACTGTCATGGAACTTCATCAAATAAGACTCTTAATACTACATCCCCTTAAGAAATTAAACTAAGCCAAAGCAATAAAGTCCATGAGGGTTAATTTGCACTTCTGGAGGAAAAGGACGAGCATGCAGAACGCTGCTTTGTTCTTCTTCTGTGGTGTGAATCAGACCGAGATGCAGACGATAAAAGATGCAGAGGTAAAGTGCTTATGCAGGAAACTTCTATCTTTCTATTACATTGCACTTTTTTTTTCCAAATGCTACTTTCCATTAGACAAAAGAAGTCAATGATAGTCCTCGTCTAGTCAGCTCATCACCCCATTCCACTGCATTTACCAGCTCCTCTGAGCAGCACCCATCTCAAAACGGGACGTATGATTGGGTGCGATTTTCCTAATAATTGACACTGTGACACTGTTGCACCGAAACAACAAATGCTGTGGAGAGCAAGCATCAAGTTTGACTTACTTGTCTATTTCATGCTTTTATTGTGGAGTAGTTGCTGTCCCACTGTGGGTTGTGGGGTCGATATATCGAAATTAAATATATCGCAATACAAAAATGTGACAATACGTATCGTGGGGCAGAAAAATGAATCGCGATATTAGCTCCATTTTATTCTGCTGTAGTAATCACAAATGAGTTCGCTTGCCCATCACAATTTCACAAACTGTCCATCCAAATTGTATTAGTATCACTTTGTAATGACATTTTTAAATTGTTGTTTACATTCTAGCAAACCAATGTCATTGCTAGAAAGATTTGTGTCTCAGAAATAAAGATAATTCTGCAGTCAGACTTTGTTGTTATTGAACTTTTATTTATTACATCGTATCATGGTTGTTTCGAATCATGAACCCCATTGCATCTTTTTCATTGTATCATGAGATAAGCATATCGTCCCATCCCTAATATCTATATATATATTCTATAATGATAATGCTCCCTGGCCTCAGTCTTGGCCAAATCAGACTCAACTGCATTGTCACAGTGTTGCCAGTTTAGTGTATGTGACAGCACAAACAGACATGACAGGATATGTAGGTGCAATTTTAGGCCCAAAATGATAGCTCTACATTATCACTGGGGCCATTAAGTACATGTGAGATAACGTGTTGTTGTGTGATTTCACGCGCTTTGCCAAACATAGCTGAGATAATGATGACTGAACATGCAGAATATAGACGGAAGAAGTCATCGGCCTGTAAGTCGGGCCTGCGTGTCTGATAACATGTCTACTTCCTGGTGTGGTGCCAGACTAACAAACATTGAGACACACACACACACACACACTCACACAGGGCATGCATGTGTCTCTAAACTGTACTGGTGTACAGTGGGGACTGATCGCACTGTTCTAGTAATACAAGTTAAGTTGTCTGTTGAACTGGAGACAGCCTTGAGATTGGGTTTGAGGATTTTTCTCATGAGGCAAAAGATTTTGCAGGCTATTGTTTTGGTTAATCTAACAAAAATACATATCTAGCGTATTCATGGGGGAAGAGAGAAGATGTATGGCAATAGCAAATAACATTCTCACACACACATACTCCCTCTCTTTCTCTCTCTCTGTCCGTCTTTCTCTCATAAACCATAATCAGTAATTGATTGTCTGATGATTGTCTTTAGTTTTTGCAGAAGAAGAAGAAGAGGCGACTGGGTGTTTTACTCACTACTTCTGAGCGTCCGTCCCTGCAGGCGTTCTGGAAGCGGGCTTGTCTCTCCTCATGGGGCCGGTCTCTGAACCCAGTGTATTTAATCTGCAATAAACACAAACACAGCCATTGAAACCACACACATGAAGACATTAAGGTATGGTTTGAGAATGAACGCCTGGCCTAAAGAATAGAATAAGGCTACGTGTGTGTGTGATTTGAAGGTGAAAATACAGCACAGGCCTGTTTGACAGTGAATGGGGATGCCTTATGCCAGATACATGGGCTACAATTCAATGATAAAGCCACAGGAATTTTGATTTGGAGGCGAGAGGCACCAGTTCTTCATTTCTGCTCTAACTCAAAACCTCAAATAAAATCTATTCAAACAGGGAAACATTTGATTTTTTTTTTTATAGATTCCTATAAGCAAAAATCAACAATAAAAAGGATGAGGATTAAGACTTTGCATTCCAGACAGATCTGTCTCTTAAAAAAAGAAAGAAAGAAAGAAAAAAAAAATCCATATTTTTTTTCTATATTTCTCATTTTTTAAGGATGTTTTAGGCCAGAGAGTGAAAGTGGAACATCTGCTTATTGCAATGTATAAGTCGTTTACTTTTTATAATTTTTATTTAATTGTATTTAGATGCTTTGGCGATACTGTTCTTCCATCATTCGTGCCGTGAAAGCAACTGAACTGAATTGAGCATATTAAACCTAAAACACACACAGCTAAAACTCAAACAAAGGTGTTTTCTAATCATTTGTGGACCGTGGGCATTTTACACAAGGCAGCTCGGTCAAACCTCCGGCGTGCATTTCTATCTGAACGCGACTTTCTCTGCTTTTTATTTCCGCGGTGTAGCAGAATGGATCCAGAATGCAGAAAGCGAAGCGGACTCACCTCACACTCCCTGCTCAACTTGCGGAAAAACTCCTCATTTTCAAACTTGCTCCTCTGGTCCGGGACTACCCGCGGCATCTTGAGGCTTCAGACTCACACAAACACTTTCCCGGGCTATTTATTCTTATGATTAATATTGTTAATTTTTTTTTTCCTCAACAGCAAAAGTTAAAACGGGTTGTTTTTTTTTGTGTGCCGTGAATGTGAAAGTCACAGTCCGTCCCCACTGCTGCTACTTTCAAGTCTCTTTCTCTCTCTCTCTCTCTCTCTCACTTCTCTTCCGTGTCTGTGTGTGTTTTTTTTTCTTCCCTGTGTGGAGCAATGTGCTCTGCTGTTGGGCTCTATAGGCTGTTATTGTTGTTGTTGTTGTTGTTGTTATCTGTCTTTTACTGGGGGTCCTGCGCTCCCTGGATCTCCTCTAGCTCCAAGTGGATCTTATTGAGTGACCCACTGCGATAGATAAGGCTCAATTTGGCCGTAGTGCTCTCTCTCTCTCTCTCTCTCGCTCTCTCTCTCTCTGTGTCTCTCTACCTCTCTCCCCCGACAACCGTGTGATCTCAAGCAAGTGGCCACAAACGAGCGCTCTCCGTTGGTGTCTCTCTCTCTCTCTCTCTCTCTCTCTCTCTCTCTCTCTCTCTCTCTCTCTCTCTCTCTCTCTCTCTCCGTGTAGGCTACTTACTTAGACTACCTGCTACCTTCAAGTGCTCCTCGTAAATGCGGATTGCCTGTGCATTCACGTGCTTTTAGTCAGAAATAATACCATAATGGACTTTAACATTTTTTTATTTTTTTTTTGGTGACTTTTGTTTTATTTTGGAAACCATGGTACCTTGTGCTATGGCGGCAGAATGAAGAGGAGAATATATGCATCAGGCATGTAGCCTAATTGATATATTAATTAATTCATCAGCCAAAAGCTGTTGTACAATTGTTCCATCATTTGTAGCAATGTAAAATAAACTCGAGGCTAAATACTTTATGCAGTGGTTGTCTCTTGAAAACCAACAGGACAATTGAATTTTAAAAATGCGTGACAACTTAGTTTAACAATGAGTGAAAACAGAAACATGCAACAAATGATTATTATTTACGTAGGATGTCAAAAACATACAGTATAACAATATAATGCATCGTTTACAATCATCTGTTGAAACGACTTCCATGCTCGGTGTCCCCTAAACGTCACATGTCAGCATTTTTTTTTTTTTGTCTTCCTTGCGCAGCTCAAGTCGAAATCCCAAATTTCCGACAGCACGTGAAGGCAGCACACTTCCTGGCTCCGTTGAGTCGCTCTTGTGACTGTACACCCAAAATACCCCCCACCCCCTCCCCACCATTCACAATAATAATACTACTACACACGCTACTCGGGCTACTGGCACTGCGCATGCGTCTGGACTGCAGAAACTTTACAGGATCCTTATAAATCGAGAGGGAGAGAGAGTGAGAGAAAGAGTGAGTGTGTGAGAGAGAGAGAGAGAGAGAGAGAGCGAGAGAGAGAGAGATACATACATTTGTAAAAAAAAAAAAAAAAATTGTTGCAGTGTTTACACAGTTCTCTCTTATTTGTATTTATATTTTTTAATTGCAATATCCACATTTTTCTATTTTTATTTTAAGTTATCTTTACTTATCTGTATATATATATATATATATATATATATATATACATTTCTTTATTCTAGTATATCTTTAATTGTATGTACATTTTTTGTTTTTATTCCACACTTGCTTTGGCAATGTAAACGTATGTTTCCCATGCCAATAAAGCCCCTTTGAATTGAATTGAATTGAATTGAATTGAATTGAATTGAATTGAGAGAGAGAGAGAGAGAGAGAGAGAGAGAGAGAGAGAGAGAGAGAGAGAGAGAGAGAGAGAGGGCAGACAGTGTTCATGCCTCTCTTATGAAATAAATTCTATAATAATCCTATAAATCCTATAATATTACTAATCCTTTAATATATTTAATACATTTTAAATACATTTTTTCATACATTTTTGTACAAATATCACGGTAAAACTATAAGTCACTATAGAATTTTTATAGTGACATCATACATACATCAATATCGTTACTTAGGACAGACCCACTATAACTTCCTATAGGGCTATTGTAGCAGATTAAAAAAATACGATAAAGTACTTTAGGGTCACTGTATATTCACTATTGAGTAGCACAGACACACTGTAAGTCCCTGTAGGAATATTAGAGCGGTTTCCCATAAAACTCAAATAAATTAATAATGTAATTGAATGTTTAGGAAAATTCAAGATTGTGACTATGATCAAAACAGAACTGTTTAACACACGTACACACACACACACACAAGCTGTTCACATTACTGTCTTCATATGCAATAAATGCAGTCATACACACTGACAATTTTAAATTGTTTACCACAGACCAGGATGTGCATTTTTCTGAAAGTTGCTGTAACTCTAAAGCTTTAGAATTGTCTGAGAAATAACACAAAACACAACATGTAATGAACAAAGAAAATGACTAATAGACCTTAAAAGTTTTAGAGAACTGAGACACAAAGTAATTGTTACACAAATCAAAAACATGGGGTGTGCTCTCCAACACACACACACACACACACACACACACATACACACACACACTTATATTTATACAACTACAGCCATGATATATTGACACTTGCAACATAATGTGGAATGAATGTTCGATTATGCAATGAACAGGCGGATAAAAACACGCCCCTGAAATGTAGCACAGCTCCATTCCAGTCTGCACACCTACACACACACACACACACACAGACACACACACACACACACAGGGAGTAAATAAGACTATTAACCCGGGGGAGTTTCATAATCAACCACAGAGATCATAATTAAACTGTGAACAAGAAGCTGCAGGTTGTAAATCTGTGTGTGTGTATGTGTGTGTGTGTGTGCAGTTTCATACAGTGTTTCTCTGTTGTGACATGTTTTGTTCTTTTTGTTTTTGTTTGTGTGGCTGTCTGTGTGCATATGTGTGGAGAGGCTAACTAGTTAAATATATGTTTAAGACCAAAGATTCCCTTGAGACAAAAGGGGAGACAAGCTAGAGAAAGAAATACATGCAATTGCGCTTTTATAACACATAAACACACTAAGGATCTTGAACAATGTGTTTGATTACAGTTTTTCTATATTATTGATAAAATAATACCTAATAGTACAATACAATATAACACACAGAGTATTGTTGAGAATTGCAACATGTCCCAGCTTTTATCATCACAACATTACTTCCATGAGCGTATTATTTTGGAAGTATGGGAGCTGAAATGTGTTGTGGTGCGTCTGTGCATAATTAGAGTTTGCAGGGCGAGAGGCTAAATGTTTAATAGTTACATTTCATCATAACACGGGTTCCAGGGCTGGAAACGAAGCCTTGGGCTACAGCAGATGCTCCGCAGCACTTCAAATTCCTTTTATGAAAAGCAATACTGCTTTTATGATACCCATGTCATTGATTTCTACCATACTGTCTTGCCTTTGGATACTCTGAGGATCGTATACGGAACTAATGGACCGGTTAAAAGGAGCAGCTTCGGGCCAAATTGGCCATTTGTGTGTGTGTGTGTGTGTGTGTGTGTGTGTGTGTGTGTGTTAGCTGCAGGCCTAACAGGGCGTGAGTGATTAACAACAGTAGCTGGTGACGCAGTAAAAGGTTCATTAATTAATCATCCATTCTGTGGTTACCATGGCAAATAGTTCTGACAGGAGTCTGGTCCCATCTACACACAGCTCACTGCGCATTTACTGGACTTTTTACTGAAGTCTATTCTGACCAGTCTAGCCTGGTTTTGTTTATTTTGTTTACTTAAGTCTATTCTGACATGTCCAGTCTAGCCTGGTTTCATTTAAGTTTAGTTAACTTTATTTTGATTGTTAAGTCTATTCTGACAGTCTAGTATAGCCTATTTTTGTTTATTTTAGTTGAGTTAACTTTATTTTGTTTACTTAAGTCTATTCTGACATGTTTAGCCTAATTTCTGTTTATTTTATTTTATTTTACTTTATTTTTGTTTATTTAAGTCTATTCTAACATGTCTAGTCTAGTTTTGTTTATTTTAGTTTAGTTTACTTTATTTTTCTAGTCTAGTCTAGTCTAGTTTAGTTTAGTTTATTTTTGTTTAGTTGAGTCTGCTCTGACAGTCTAATAGCTAGTTCAGTCTAGTCTAGTCTAGTCTAGTCTAGTTTAGTTTAGTTTAGTTTAGTCTAGTCTAGTCTAGTCTAGTTTAGTCTAGTTTAGTTTAGTTTAGTTTAGTCTAGTCTAGTCTAGTCTAGTTTAGTTTAGTTTAGTTTAGTTTAGTTTAGTCTAGTCTAGACTAGTTTAGTTTAGTTTAGTTTAGTTTAGTTTAGTTTAGTTTAGTTTAGTTTAGTTTTGTTTAGTTGAGTCTGCTCTGACAGTCTAATAGCTAGTTCAGTTTAGTCTAGTCTAGTCTAGTCTAGTTTAGTTTAATTTAATTTAGTTTAGTTTAGTCTAGTCTAGTCTAGTCTAATTTAGTTTAGTTTAGTTTAGTTTAGTTTAGTTTAGTTTAGTTTAGTCTAGTTTAGTTTAGTTTATTTTTGTTTAGTTTAGTTTAGATTAGATTAGATTAGATTAGATTTGATTTGATTAGATTAGATTAGATTACTTTAGTTTAGTTTAGTTTAGTTTAGGTTAGGTTAGGTTAGGTTAGGTTAGTTTAGTCTAGTTTAGTCTAGTCTAGTCTAGTCTAGTCTATCCTGGCCTGCCTAGTCTAATTCAGTTTAATCTGGTCTAGTATAGTGTATATCTTAGTATTTGTTTAGTTTTATCTTTAATTTAGTTCACTCTCACTCCCAAAGAACTTCAAAACAAACCCAGCCTGGTGGAATGCTCTGCAGTAAATTACATTCATTGTTCAGCGGCTCTTCCAACAGAGAGCTGCAGGGGAGGAATGCCCGTCCTGCTCTCCAAGGGGCTCCATTCATTTTTCAGGATTTCATAAAGTCTCGTCCTGGCTTGCTCCAAATCTTCAACGTGTTTAAAAATCTCCCCGTAGACCCAGAATGTCAAACAATTTGTAAGACGGTCAAAAGACAGAATAAAATCTTCTACTACTTACCTTTTTGATTAATTTTAAGTTAACTGGGTTCTTACAAGTTATGTCTACAGAGCCTGAAACCACTAATAAAAACACTTCCTGGACTCTGAGCTCACGGTAACATGGATTTGCCCTGTCTGTCTTTCTCTTCTTAACTATTGATGTCATGTCTACAAATAACCTGGCTGGAGCATTATATAGCCCAGCGTGCCGGGGCACGTGCCGTGTTCTCCTGACTTTGTGGGTTTGAGTCTGTCTGACAATTTTTCTTTCAAAGTTTTTTTTGCCTTTATTCATAGCATAAAAGTAATATATTTTAATGATGAGATTGAAAATAACTTCCTTAGCGTTGCTTCCAGGTTCACAAACTGTTTAGGAGTTCAAACAAAACTCTTCAAACACAAATACACACAGGCTCAGATCTAACCTTGTAAATTTGGGTATCTTGTAACTGATGTCTGATGTCCTATTCTGAATAGTCTGCCCAGAGCAATTTTAAAATGATTTGTTTTGCAGCAGCCAGCAGTATGAAGCAAATATATTGCAGCCTCTGAGATGAATTTGAAAATGTGGAGTCCAATGAAATGACAGTAATAAGAGATTACTGTGCATCGAGCTCATGAGATGCCCTATAGTAATGTTTCCCAAACTGAGGGCTTGGGACCAGTTTTGGTCCCTTATGTCCCATCCGCCATTAGCTTCAGTGAAAACCCACTTTGTCAAACAACTTGCGTATGGTCTCTGTTGGGTAAAGACCTGGTAGCCTATCTCTAAAATCTCAGTTTTCAGGAGCCACGTTTGTAGCTTGACTCCAATGCATTTCCAAGTCAATGGGGTTTTGCAAGGAATATTCTCAATCCATAGGAGACCATGTAATATTTCAATTGAACTAAAAACATTGGAGTTATGATGCTTTCACATGACAGAAAAAATATATTCTTTTGATTTTAGCTGCTGTGTTCACAAAGTCAGTTTCCCAGTCACAGTCGATGGAGCAGCTGAAGAATGTTCATCAGAAAACCTCACTCGTCTTTTTTTTATCAGTGAGTTTGTGTCCACAGTGTCCAGAGACCACAGGAATATGTAAATCCTGTTTTTGTCTCTGGATCCTTTGATGCACAGTGAGCAGGCCCAGAGTGTGATGATACCATTGGCTGCCGGTCCTCGGCACAAAACAACACAACAACACTCTTTCTGGCTCCTGACAACAAAGATTGAGAAACGCTGTCCCGTGTCCCTGCTGTGTCCCCGTTTCTCCTCATTGCTATTCAAGGACACGCACGGAAATACCTTAGCTTTGTTTGCCGGTTTAGAAGATGATGCTGCTATTGTGGAAGTGGCCTATTAAATATTTAAAATGCATCAATAGCGCAGGAACACAGAAAAGATAATGATGCTACGGTGACACACAGCTGACTCCAGACAATCTGTGTGTGTGTGTGTGTGTGTGTGTACAGAGAGAGAGAGAAACTGAAGATGCCACCCTCGTCCCGTTTCCTTTTCTCCCTTTGTCGTCTATAAAAAGAGAAACAATCTGAACAAAGTAGCGTCTCATCTCGCTCTCTCTCTCCCTCCCTCTCTCTCTGGCTACCTGGGTGTTATCTCCTCCTTTTAAATAATGTTCAGACCCATTGCAGAGGAGAGATGATGATGTATGAGGCCTTTCCAAGGATCTCAGCTGTCTGTAACTCTGAGAGAGGGGCGAGGACCGGGAACTCGTCTGATTTGCAACCATTTCTGCCCTCGTTGCAAAACTAAAGCGGGAACAAATACATCATGCATGAGCAGGGAGTATTTCAAAAAAGAGTGTCAATACAACAACTTAACTCCTATGTCTTATTCTCCGTTTCGCTCTCACTGCCTCTTCCATCTCCTTCTGCTCACAGGGAATTTTTTTTTTATCCCCACTTAAAAGCAGCTGGGAAGATCAGATCCATGCAACAAATGGTTCAAAATCTTTTTTTTTCTCTCCAGTTCCTGCGTACATGATTTATTGATGAAGCAGCTAACAGCGAAATTAACCAATATTTCCTTTCCCTGTCGCCCGCTTAGGACCCATACACTCGCAGCAGGAGATGTTGAGGCGGAATGCGACGACGTGAGCATCCCATAAATACAGAGACAGCGGCTGACCCGGGACTCACTAACATCGTCGAAGCGGAGCCATTTGTTTGGCTTTATCGGCTCGTTTGATGAGATGAAACCGATGCCAAGGCAATAACGGCGTCTGGGGCATTGTTCCATGTGTGCATAGACAAGGCTAACGCTCAAGACACTCCACTTAACGGCCGTTCACGGACACCTAAAAATAAGAATGACACGTTATTACACTGCGAAGCGCTCGGCACAGTCGACACGTCCCGTCACGCATGATGCAGCAGCTGCTTAGGGACGGTCAGCGACAACACTGTGTGATTGCAGCAAGGGTCTGTGATGCCCCCCCCCTGGACAATATGACTATGGGACTGACCATTATCAACAGCTGGGATTAGCAGGCGGCTGTATAAAGTGTGGTTGCACGTGGTCGGGCTCATTGTGACCCAACTCTGCCTGTCTGGTTACATCAGCGACGGAGAATCGGCCTCCTTCCTCACCCAGAGCCCCCCGTATCTCGCCACCAGCCCTGATTAACTGTGGTACCCAACACGCTCGGCTTCCCTGGCTCACACACACACACACACACACACACACACACACACACACACACATGGAAGTACAGTACAGAAGAGGGTAGAGGCCTGGACATGTGTGTATGTGTATGTGTGTTTATTCCTGGTCAGACGGTGGGATCCCGTGGCCGAGTGACAAATTTGGAACGGCGCATGGTCAAGTATTTTAATATATCGGTTACGGTGTCAGTCAGTCAGTCAGTCTGTCTGTCTGTCTGTCTGTCTGTCTGTCTGTCTGTCTCGTGAGAGCAAAAAATAAACACACACACACAAACATGCATACGCAAGCAGCTGTGAGGTGGGACATGAGTGGAGGTCAGTGATGTACATTGTAATATGAAAATAATAACAAAAGATGAACATGGGGCTAAAGAACAGACTGTCGGTGTTTGCTTCTGGATCTTTTCTGGTCTCCATGTTAAAACAATGATAACAACAACAACAACAAAAAAAACTTTATCTCACTGTCCATTTCCCCATTTCTCATATCCTGAGTGTGTTTACATGCACACATCCAGATATTAAGTACATACGCTGTGTCTATAGATACTGATCATATATATCCCTGTATGAATAACCACTATAATGTGAATATTACCACAGAAATAGAACTAACACAGTGAACCAACATAAGGTGTTTACATGCCTCAGTATCTAATATCAACATATCCCAGTCATCATATCCTGGCTATTGCAAATTGAATATTACACAGAATATACAAGTGCCCCAAAAACTCAGAATATTAATATCTATGCAAATACATTCTTTGATAGGAGGCTACAATGTGATATTGTAGCCTAATATCGACCTCATTGTGCTTCAGACATGTCAGCATCTCAGGAATCTTTGCTGAGAAACCCCCCACTGATTTTCATACTGACAGCCATTTTTTACATTCTTGAGTTTCACCTTGTTTTTTGATGTTTTACCTCCATACCATTTTACTGTGGATGTCAAATCACACAACAATAAGATTAAACTGCAGACTATCACATTTAATTTGAATGTATTCTAAGCTACATTGGACAGATTGTATTGCCTCAGAGACATTCACATCACATTTTATATCAAAAGTAATTACAGTGCCAAAACAACAACAACAACAACAAAACAGACATTAAAAGACAATTGTTGTCCTAACACTTTTAGAGCTCACTGTACACAACTTTGTAAGGAATTTGCTTTTTCACAACCAGCTTCTATTAAAATGCATTTTTTGGGGGATATACTGTGTAAATATATGAGTTACACCGTCCTTTGCACTATTTTTTTGGGGATATACTGTGTAAATATATGAGTTACACCGTCCTTTGCACTATATGTGAGGTTCTTTTTGCATCATGTGAATCAGTCAGTGCTGTGATCATGTCACTGAAACATGCTGCCAGGACAAATTCCTTATGCTATTTCTCATTGACAAACACAAAACAATTCCTCATGACCAGCTGACTGCATGGACTTTACCAGAACAGCTGTTTCTGAATAGATTAAATAAGATTATCTTGGATTAATATAAGATAACTAACCTACCATAAGGTTCATTAGCAGCTAACAAACAATTACAATTGATGAGGGACATTGTTTTTCTATGTAAATAGGGTCCCTGTCATGTTTAATTCACCATCCTCTGTGATATAACTTTATATCAAATCCCTCACCCACCTCCACTAGAGGGCGACACGACGGCTTCCCCTCTCCATAAGGAGCTTTGATTACCCACTGTTGCTCTCGTTTCCCACAACAACTGCCACCCTCCTCCGTTACCGTGGGGACGCTGCTGAAAAGCCAGCCAGTTGCCGTAGCAACCGGAGACCGTCAGACCGAGAAATAAATACTGTCAGCATTTTTTTCCCCTCCTTTTTCTGCATCTCTTTTAGTCTCTCTTCTTTATATGTGTCTCACTATATCTTTCTCATGTTAACGCACACACACACACACACACACACACACACACTGTCTGACATGGTTGTGATGTATGGGCTTTTCTCTAATTATACACTTGTCAATTAAATAACAGAAACGGAAACAGATAATTATTTCTGTGTGATATTTTATTTGCTAATGTTAGACAACATGACAACACATTACGCAACGCTTTGTTACTGAGGAAATTCTGAACGCAGCACTTTTAGCTTAGATGAGTTTTGCTGATCTCGGGTCAGTGGTCATTCCCCTTTGAGCCTCTCCAACGATATACCGCAACCTGCAGGTCAGACTGAACTGTTCAATATAGGGTTAAACTGATCTTGACCTTTTATTAAATATCAGATATCGATCAGTCATGTGCTTCACAGCTGATATGATGGAGGTTCCTCCCTGATCACAGCGGCATAAACAGTCTGGAAAATCTGCACTGAAATTGTATTTTTTTTTTACACATTTTTCAGTTCAAAGATAAATCCTATGGTTGCAAGCACAATTGCGATAATAAAACAGTGGTTCTCAATGTGGGGTCCGGGGACCACCAGGGGTCCTTGAGGGGGTTCCAGGGGATCCCCAGCAAATTGATGAATTGTTAAACTTCACCATTATTTCATTTACAAGAAGTTAACTCAATTCGAGAATGTAGAGCAATGACTATTTTGATCATAGTTTCACTGTTATCTCTCTACCTACAATACAGATAGTCATGGGATTCTGGACAAAATCATATCTGACAATAAAAATATTCTCAGATTTGGGTCCAAGAGAAAAAATCTAAACAAATGGGAGTCTGTGGCTCTAATGTGGACTAAATTAGGGGTCCTTGATATGAAAAAGGTTGAGAAGCACTGTAATAAAAGATAATCAATTAATTAATTAATTTCAGTGAGAGGTGATAGTAAAATCATCTACTACTGAAGCTGTGGTAAAAAAAAAAAACAAAAAAAACAATTTCAACTTCTTGCTGTGCTCTGCCATGAAGTTTCACACTGGATGTCTGAACTTGTCAAACTGCAGCTAATTTTTTTAACTGGGACAATTAGAAACCTTTTATGGTCTGCAGTCTGGGGATGATTTTACTCTTGTAACCTCCCATTATATTTGACGATTACAATTACTCTGTCTTTGAAACAGGTCTACAGGCAGATAGACACCTCCATTTTACAGACCAGAAAGTCTTTTTAAAAAGTCCCAGTCTACAGCTGGGCAAGCTCTCTGACCTCTAGCCTACATGATCCTGTATGTGACTCAGTATGGAGAGTTGGCTCCAGATCTTTATAGGACCCTAAGACAAGGTTTGTGTCCGGTGATAAAGAATCTATGACAAAAAAACATTTGTACACTAACACACACACACACACACACACACACACACACACACACACACACACACACACACACACACACACACACAAGCTCTGGACCCATTTCTTTTTTGTGATGTATCTCTTGTTTTTTATTGTCTTTGTTTTATCTATTTAATGTGTTTTCTGTAAAGTGCTTTGTGATAGGCCAGTTTGCTTTTAAGTACTTTACTTGAACTTCACTGCTTCATTTGAAGAAACAAATTCCTAACTACAGCTTTATACCTGTGTAACATGACTGGTGGCAGTGAATTCTAAAATTCCTCTTCTAGTACTTCCTCTGGTGAAGCTGGAAATCATCATGACAAATGATGATGAATTGATTAAACTAAATCAAATCAAATTCAATTCAATTCAATTCAATTCAATTCAGTTCAGTTCAGTTCAGTTCAGTTCAGTTCAGTTCAGTTCAGTTCAGTTCAATTTAATTCAATTCAATTGCTTTAGTGGCATGAGACACAAAAGTTATTATTGTCAAAGCAAAAACATCTAACAGATTACAACCACATTCAGGCAGCAAACATGCCAATGTGACAATAACAGCAACAAATGCATCAATAATATACTAAATCAATATGCTAATTTGTCGAAGGACATACAATATGCATCTTTTTTCCATTGTTAATGTCCCTCCTGTCAAGCGGGGCACACTCTTTTTTTCTATTCCCAAACCATCTCGTCACTAAACCTGAGCCTCAAATAGCATTGCGGGAGAAAAATATCAAAATCTTGACAATATTGCATCAGCAGCTCTGTGGCAGCTCCCACCCCCAGTGTTAACCATCGCTTTCTAAAACCATGCTCTCAAAACAGCAACAGTGAAACATCAACTGCAGATGTTGTAAACTGTGAATGTTTCTCATTGTGTACAGTTTACACTATATTTCCCTTGCAAATGACTTCTCTTTGGCCAATAAACGAGGCCTACTAACCAGCTGTATCCTATCCTATCATATTGTATCGTGTCTTCATAACTCATTCTTCTTTTTTCACACACACACTCACACCTGGGAGTGCAGTAGTTGTGGGTTAAGTGCCTTGCTCAAGGACACTTCAACAGTCCATCTTCCCTGTCGCTCTGGGGCTTGCCTGCTTCCCGTGAAACGCTCTGGTTCACACACACACTCAGACTCACTCTGTACCTACCTCTTTTAGTAAAGTAGGTGTGTGTGTGTCTGTGTGTGTGTGTGTATGTGACAGACAAACCATACCGAACACGCTCATCTTTGTAAACGAAGCAGAAACTACATGCCTGAGAATTCTGAGCTGGCTGGTATCCTAGCAACAGACAGACGGGTGCTGGAGCGCTATAAATATCCTTTTGCTCTGTCTGTGTGTGTGTGTGTGTGTGTGTGTGATGTGTGTGTACATTTGGTTGGCATGGGCAGTAGAGTAGTAGATGATTTTTTTCGAGGCATTCCAACTATCTATCTATCTATCTATCTATCTATCGATCTATCTACAGCAGCAGCAGATGCAGTACCAGCAATGCAGGCTTCCATCCCTCCAGTGAAGAGAGCAATGGAGGGAGGGAGAATGAGAGAGGGAGGAAAGGAGGAATGACAGGAGAGAGATGGGGGAAGAGGGGATGGGAGAGAGAAGGATGGAAGGAGGGAGGGAGGGAAGAGAGGAAGGATGGAGTGTGTCTAGACTGCAAAGAAACACAAAGCAATAAGATGGTTGATGTGTAAAATAACTGGATGCTATACAGTCTGTGTGTGTGTGTGTGTGTGTGTGTGTGTATGTGTGTGTGTTATAGAAGTTATAGAAGAGAATTTCGCCATAGGGATCAATACAGTATCACATTATTATTAGGACAGGTGTGTTTACAGGTGTGTGTGTGTGTGTGTGTGGGGGGGGGGGGGTCATCACATCACCCCCTTATGTATATGACACATGCAGTCTGGCCTTCTTTGCCTCCTTGTCCTGTATTCAGCAATCTGCTCACTAGGCGTGGTGGTGCAGTACCTCTGCCTCACCACTAGGTGGGTGAGTTGCTCCATTTCTGAGAGAGAAAACAGAGCGAGGAAGAGAGGCAGAGAGAGAGAGAGAGAGAGAGAGAGAGAGCGAGAGAAGGCAGACAGCAGTCCTGTCAGCAACAGGGTGGGCTTGATTCGATGCCAGGGGCAGTCCTTTTCATGTCCTGCTCGTGATGGAGGAAGTATCAATCAGAGGGAGGGAGTGAGAGTAAGAGGACGAGAGGAGGATCACGATCTCACTATACCTTCTGTGTGAGGAGAGAAGGTTTCATAAAGGCTGGTTCATACTTTCATCATGCGGTTTGTACATTCAGTGGCAAAATGCACCAGTACAGCTCAAATGTCATAAAGGTGCATCATAGACGATCAAATTTCACAATAAAAGTATAAGATACAAACATTTTAAAGACTTTTACCACTATAGGCTCAGAAATTGAGTGATATTCTGCATCTACCGTTATTTTGACAGTGTTGAATGCAAGGAGCCACATGAATGCTGCTTTTATGATTTTTATTATGGGTTAAAATCAAATAGTAAAAACACTTCTTGGAGCCACCAACAAGCTCTTTCTCACTGGTAATTCCCATTGGGGATTATTTGAACGCCATCATCAACCACCTTGTCTGGTGTCTGCCACAGTTTCTACCACCCTTGAACAGGAAAGGGTGGGCCCCAACCCCAACAGGGCGTCACTCCATCTAAAGGAGTTTCACCACTGCTGATCTCAGTGGAGGTTTGTAGCATCACTTGAGCTAAGTGTTGTTTCAGAGACATTTCTTTCCTGAAAAGAATACAAGCAAAAACAGCAATTTAGCTGGTTTGCCCTTCCCTTTTCTCACCTTACCTCTTACTTTGTATGTTTTAAATACAGCCATTGTAGAATTATCATGCATCTATTGTGTATTAAAACTGCAATCCTAGCCATCATCTGAATTATTTATCTAACATGCATCCTTCCTGCATTAGTACAACAGCAGCCACTGCAGCTCAGTCTTTCTCAAATGCAACAAAATTAAACAGAATGGTCAAATGTGTTGAGTCGGCCAGAAACTTAACATTTTATTCAGCTGAGTTTAACCTTTTCTGTGGTGCGGGTTGGAATTACACAGTCAACTGATGTCTGTTTTTTAGAATTAAAAGCAGACTTCAAACATCACAATGTAGGGAGTTAAGATTACACAAGTAGTCTTTGATGTAAGGAAAATATATGCGTGCCATGCCATCAAGGACTTGATAAATACACAGATAAATTATTATGGTTTGATTCGTTTAATGAATGATGTTAAACAAGAGCATGACTGTGTCTGCAGTGAAAACATAATGCAGATAAGTCTGAATGTATTTGAGCAGCATCTGAGTGCATTGTGCACCCTCCTTGAACTCTGTGTTGCTATTTAATTGTTTCCATGATTATTTTTAAAATTAAATTCATTAATAAGCCTATGTACTACTAATAAGCCTGTGTACTGTATGTGCAAATTGGCATGTTCTCAAGTCTGTCTTTTATGAATCTCATCAGCTGTGTGAAAATTTTGTGTGTCAGCGCCCTTTAGCAGAAGCAGTACAGTGAGTGAGTGAAAAACTTCAACAATGGCTGAATCTGTACCATCCATCACCTTTAGGCTGGATCTAGAGAAACGAAACACCTAATTTTTGACCTGACATTTGACCTCTGACTGTTTGACCTCTGTGGATTAGTGTTGGTAACGGGCCAAGTTCATAAAGATCTCTCTTCTTCCCATATTTATTCCCTGTCTCCCTGCAGCATCCTGCCCCCCTCTTCCTCTATCATTCTACCCCGTTCCCTCCCACACCTCCCATCACCTCCATCCCTCTCTTCCTCCTTGCATCTGTTACTCCCTCCCAAATCTCTTCACGTTTTCAATCTCTCCTACCCAGCTTTGTCCGTGCTAAAAAGCCACGCTAGCGAAAAAAACGAACTTTAAAACTTAAAGCAAAAATATGACACAGCAATGTGTCAGATTCTGAGCAAATGTAATGTGATGAATTGCTTATGCTGTGTAGCGTTTTGTGGCGCAATGAGACCAATGGTAATGTGTTTGATCTACTTAAAAGCTGATTACTATATCATATGGCAGAGATATTCATGAAAATGTGAATCAATTTGGAACTTGCAAGAACTAGCGTAAAGTCGAGGGGCAAAACAAGCCAACGATGAATCAAGACATGACAAATAATATGTGCTGTGACTCAAATGAAGGTTAATCCCTACTTAATCACCTCCCACCTATTAACCTTTTCATGAATTATAATCACTTCCTACTACTAACACCTGTTGTTGAGAAGAAGTGTGACACTGCTCTGTCCCTCACATGAGGGAATCACACTGACTCGCCTATGAAACATTCAAACAATGCATTTTGCCAGCATGCAAAAAAGTAAGTATAGGAGAGGCAAAGCTAGTGAGCAAGTTTTCTAACAAAAGAGAACTGACTAATCTGAGTTGCTGTTGTCAACTCAGCGATTCCCATTGAGCGCGGAGAGAAGAGTGGAATAAACCACAAACAGCAGAGCACTGAGTCTGTGTCTGGCCTGTTATTTGGACTTAATGGTGTACCATCACTTGTCCATAGCTATTCAAAGCTTACTTTTTTCTCTGATAATGTGATTTTCTTCATGCTTGAGGATCATGCACATTGTCCTTGCTCATCATGTATTGCAGTTTGAACTTGGCACAGGAGATGCTACCATATTTTAACATGGCGTCTGTGAAATCATGACAGGTTAACATAAAGGCTGATTTGTGACTACTGCATGCATTAATATTTTGTTAGAAATTTCATTCAGAATTAGGTGGATTTTGCTGGTGCTTTGTGTTCAGTGGGAAGTTAAAAATCATTATGTCTCAGTGGGAAAAGCTTGACAGCTCCAGAGCGGACTTGATATTAAATTATATTACAGATTACACTGAATTAAACATGACAGGGATTCAATTCCCATATAAAATCCATCTTCCTTTATTGATTGTAAATGCTTCCAGGTTACTAAAGGTGAAATAAAGTTTTGTTTTTTTTACAAGATTTTGCTGCAATAAACTTTATTGCAGGTAACTAATAGTTTATGTTCTCACCTATTAAAATGACTGCTCTGGTAAAATTCATTCAATTCGTTATGTGCAACAAATTATTTTGTATTTGCCAATGGGGATTTTGTCAGAAATTAACACCAACAAGCTGGGGCACAAGTTGTCACAGCTTATCATGAATTACATGCTTGTTCTACTGTGGCTTATGCAAAAACACCATCACATGGGGAGGAAGGCATGCCACAAGATAACAATAACATACAAAAAACTGAAGTTAGAACAGCAACAGCAACAGAAACATGTGTGTGCCTGTTTCAGATAGCAGGAATCTGATGTCATTGCTGTTATCTATTTTCCTTTGTAAATCAATGATGCTTCTCCCAGGCACGGTTTTAAAAAAATCTCGTTGGCAGTGAGGTGAGGTCACTGGGGGCGGGATTTGAGGTACTTAACGCCTGACTACGTAATCCAGCTGTCAATCAATCTACTGATCAATCAATTTCCCCCTGTCAGTCTCACCCTGCTAAATCAAAAATCACTATCTGCTTGCCTCTTCTTTCGATTTTTGGCTCTTTTTTCCCCCCTCCTTCTCTCTCTTTTGCTGTTCTCTCTTCTTCCATCCCTCCCACTGTAGCCCTCTCTCTCTCTCCATCGCTTCCTCTCCTTTGTTTTTCCCTCTCCCCTTCTGCCTCTCCATCTCTCCCTTCCCTTCCTCTCTCTCCTTCCCTCCCCTGTTCCTTCTCTCACTGCTCACTCCTTCCCCACTCTTCTTACCATTTTCACTCCCTCATTTTACATTTACATTTTTTACCGTTTAGGCATTTCACTAATGATCTAATCCCAAGTGACTTATAATGAGTGCAGCAGTAGAACCTCTCCCAATATGTGAGGATTGGCACCAAAATCATCTGTGTCTCTGGTAGTTAGCTCTGTCTGGTGCGCATGCTAACATTTTCGCATAGGCTACAGCATTTTAAAGACTCCATGAAGAGCAATGGAGAGCGTGATTTGCTTCTGTGTATTGACGTATTTCCAAATGAAACAAGTTAGGGCGGGAAGCGTCAGGCTTATTTGAATATCAAGGAAGTGGGCGGTCTACACTTGGATGTGTAGGAATATTCTCCACCTCCAAAAACACTCCTTCCTCCCATGTTGCTAGCTGTACTGAGCTCGTATGCTAGAAAAAAATAGCAGGGGGAGGGGGGAATAATTCCAACAGTTATCAAAAATTCATTGGATAAAGTTTCGTATCCGCCCCCGAGTGAAGGATGAGTCATCAACAGACTCTCTCTTTCCGGCTGTTTACCGGAAAGTAGTTTTCAGAAGTTATGAATCTACACCAATGCCAATGTAGGATTGCTAAAAGGTTTATCTTCATACTGTGGATAAGTCTAATCGCCTAAACTACCAGAGACACAGAGATGTGTCAGAAACTGGCAAGATGACCAATGGGCCAAACTCCCAAAAAGTCCAAGTAGTCCCAGAGCTAAGGAGAGTTATTGAATGGATTTTTTTTTAGAGCAATTAGTGCAGTAGAGTGGTGACAGGGTGAGCAGAGGAGATAAGACTCAACACTCTCCATCCCTCCCTTGCAGTTTTCCCTCCTTCCACCCCCTGCGTACCTCCCTCTGCGTGACTCACCCTCCCTCTCTTCTTCTCATCGCCTCACTCTTCCTGATCGCTCCCTCCATCTGCCCGGCCTCTCCTCTCCTCTCTCTCTCTCTGCCTCTCCCTTTATTATGCTCGAACCCAGTGAACCAGCCATCTCCTTGCAGCAACTGCCAGAGCAGTGTACATCAGTAAGGATGAAAGGCTCAACTCTCCCTCTGTCTTGCTTTACTCTCTCTCTCTCTCTCTCTCTCTCCCTCTCTCTCTCTCTCTCTCCCCCTCTCTCTCAGCATGTGTATGTGTGAATACTGTCTGACACAACTTCTCTCTCCCTCTGCCTGCTTTCACTCCACCTCACATTTACTATTCTATCTGCTATGACAGGACTTCTTTCTGATCTGCGTGTGTGTGTGTGTGTGTGTGTGTGTGAGTCAATGTATGTGTATGATGTTTCATGTCAATAGGAATATTGGAATATAGTGTATAGTTGTAATCCCCCCTCATAATAGACAGTGTGTGTGTCATCTTGTGGACTGTGTGTACAGTGTGTGTGGGATTACTCTCCTGCTTGTTCTGCTTCGTATTATTGTACTATCTGTCATGACACAGCTGCCTCAAGTGTGTGTGTGTGTGTGTGTGTGTGTGTTACTACAGTATGTCAAATGGAAATGGATTATTTGTATTATCTATGGCAGAATTCCATGATGTGTGTGTGTATGTGTGTGTTTGCACAGGAAAGAGACAGATTATGTGTATTATCTAGGCAGATGAACTCAAAGCTCTCTCAGCATAGAAATAGATGAGGAGAGAGAGGCCGAGTGTGTGTGTGTGTGTGTGTGTGTGTGTGTATTCGGCATGTTTTTTTGGAAGTTGAGAGAGTAATGGTTGTAATGCATCAATACAGCAGAGGATGAGTGAGTGAGTGTCATTTTCAGTGTGTGTGTGTGTGTGTAATGAGGAGAAAAATGATAAACAAACTTAGCAATGAATTTAATATAAGGGACACAGACAGGTGAACACTTACTCTCTCTGTCTTTCTCTTTTCAGTGTTGAGGCTGGCAGCTCTAGCATGTGAGAGAGAGTGTGTGAGACATAGATTGTGTGTGTGTTTGTGTGAGAGAGAGAGATACAACGTGTGTGTGTGTGTGTGTGTGTCCTTCTGGAATACGTCAGCTCACTGCATGACTTCCTTTCTCTGGGGGTCAACTGAGGGGGAGACCGGAAGCGAGTGTGTGTGTGTGTTTTGGATGTGTGTGTTAACATGTATGTGTATCTATGTGTGTGTGTGTGTGTGTGTGCGTGTATGTGCATGTTTGTGTGTGAGGGAGAGCTATTTGATCCCTGTAACCTCACCCGCTAGTTAAATCCACATTGTATTAACATTTAACTTCAGCCACAGCAAAGACTGATATAAGATGCATGTTGTTTTCATTTATCATCGATGTCTTGCTAAACATCTACTGTGGTGAGAATGGTCTTAAAAAATTATTTAGTATAATTATAAACATCCGTTTGGAAGGGAAGAGCATCTGCTCAGCTTCATGTGTGGGTTGCAGTGGGTGTAGACCTTAATCTCATGAATATGCAAATCAGCTGGCAGGAACCAACCTAAGCTGAGGGAGGGCAAAGCCAGTCAGTCATAAATGAAGACATGACAAATAATAGTTTACTGATGACTCCTGCCACACAAGGTGAAGGAAAACACTTGGTTAAGTGATGAGAATATAGACACCGAAATCATCCATGTGTCCCGCAAATACGTTTCTTGACTAGTTTAATTAGTATTATGGTATATTTTTATTTACAACAAGAATTCAAAGGCAAACCAATTCAGAAAAACATTATTTGTGATAATCACCGTCCAAGTTTGATTCCTTGGCTCACTGCCGTACTGGCCGCCCTCCCTGCCAGTCCTCCGAGGCTCCTCTGAGGCTTATTGGCCAGCTGAATCCAGCAATGTCAGTGTGACCTACTTATCATTTATCACTGGCAATATTGAATTGCCTTAATGAAATCATAAGAATATTACTAATTAAAGTCTCTGGGAAGTTTGGACCTCGTTCATCAAGGTCATTAATCCTCTTTTGGCAACCAGAGACATGTATCTGTCCTCGTCATTGTGGGGGGGGGGGGGGGGGGGACCTGGCCACAACACTAACAAGGACGATGTGAGAGAAACTTTTCGTCTTTTGGCTTATGAGAGCAATCGTCTCCATGTTGCACTTTGCTAAATAACTTTTTGAATTCTTTCCGAACCCCCTGAAGGAGTCGAGGCTGCCGTTAAATTCATTGTCTGTTGTAGTTGAGTTGTTGTTAAGTGCATACAAAAATGCATGTACAGGATTTAGTTGAATTCTTACAAAAATCTTCATAGGAGCAGCACCCCTAGTGACAAATCTGAGGTGACAACAAACACTGAGGTTAGGCAGCGCTCACCCTACTCCACTTTTTGCTGCCTAAACTACATTTTATGCTGATGATTTGAAAAAGCGCGTCCCGTGATGTGCACTTGGTTTCTGTAACAATCAGCTGCAGCAGCTGCCACCTGCCACTGTCAGCGAACAATACAAGTACAACTGTCAAACACTTGCCAGGAACCCCCTCAACACAGCCGGTGTTCTACATGTGGATTATGATCAGAGAAACAACTACAACCAAAAGAGGCAGCGTCACATGTGCTGTGCTCCTCTAAATAGCTGAATTGCTCTTAACGTTAGAAAGTACCTGTTTTCTGTACGTGATTCCTGTGCCCAGAACAAAAATATCCCTGACAAAATAATCCTGACAAACTTTTCTTGTCATTGATTAGCCTATGTCCACAAAGCCCAGTTTCTGAGACTCTGGCACATGGTGTAGTTTTCTTATTAACTTCAATGTGCTGAAGGCACGGCTGCCCTGTATAAGTTAATGGAACATTAGAGGAGTGTTTTTCAATCCTGGTCCTCAGGACCTTCCTACAGCACATGAACACACAGTCAGGGCCCATTTGAGGTCAGAAGGCTTCTTCTCCTCCACAATTAATGCTTTGGAAAAGCCGGTCATTCCCTAACCTTACTTTCTTGGACAGCCCTTGTAATTTTATTCCCTCCATTTGCTTTCCTCCACTATCTTTGACAACCCTGTTCCCTTTGGATCATAAGCATATAGACTTAAAGCTGCACTAGATTTTTATGGAAAAATACACCCGTCTTACCAGCCTGAATCACAAAGTGAGGCTGCAAGACAGAAGATTGTCTCATCCCCCCATTTAAGATTTCATAGATTCACTCTATTTGCCCAAATTAAATTCTGGTGTCAGTATGGACACTTCTCTGTGTCCATAAGTGACAAATCTAAACTTCAGAGTGAAATCCAATCTCCTAACCAGCAGTGAGCAGCGCTCTCGTCCATTTGGTATAAAGCATCACAGACCAGCTTGGCTGGTAAACATGAGCTTGCTGTGAACAGTTTACTGACGTCACGTTATAAGATTTCGGAGTATTGAAGTTCAACTATTTCAGTTACCTGCCATTTGGAGCTGCCACCATGCAAAGTTGGCTGGTGCAGCTTTAAGAATCTGTGCTTTTGCACATGTCCCATGTCAACTGTTAGGAGGAGGGCTGGCACATAGCAGGGGCCTGATCACATGAAGTGTGGGCGGTCTGGATGTCATATACTTAATTGGACTTCATAATCACATACTCTATTCAGCCTAATTTCTTGACAAAATATGAAGCAATCCCCTTTTTAAGAATATCCTGAAAAATACAGGCTTAATTGAACTAACAGTCAGTAACACCCAAGCTACATAATACTTGCACTTAATTATTAGCCTGTTTAGAAACAAGACTAGGTCAAAACCTAGTAAATGGCTGGACCGTGTATGGGTGTGCCATGTGCCACGGCCGACCAATGGTGTAACTTCATCACTCAGTCAGTCAGTCAGTCAGTCAGTGAGTGACAGACATTCGCGTTTATAGGGCTGGCCTCACTGTTGCGGTCCAGCCAAAAAGACAGATAAAGATATGACAAAAATATGGAATCGTCACTAATGAAGAGCAAGATGTTGCGTTCCTTAATGCGTCAAAATGGATCATGATTTGTTCTGTAGTTCCCTATTTAAGGGATGAAAGTGAGAATAACACAATTATGAATAATAATGGAACAAATTCGATAATTGGAATTTGATAGAAAACACTCCAGCCGGTCACCAGCATCTCTCTCTCTCCCCTCTGTGTGTGACAGTGTGTGTGTCCGCATTGGTTAGAGAGGCAGAAAGATATGTGATATTGCTTACACAACAGTTATATAAACAAAGTAATGGCAATTTGAGACAACAGATGATTTTTGTCTTTTATTCGTCTCTGCCAACAAAAACAGTTCCCTCTGGACTCCACTACCAAGTGTTGCCAAGCAACAGATACAGTAAACTGTTTCCCAACTGCAGGCTAGCTGCTACTTTGAGGTTAGCACAGACCAATTCAGCTTCTTTCTTCCCAGTCTTCCTCCTCTGACGACTGTTCATAATTAAGGTCAAATATATCCATATTTGCACTGTCACTACTAGGTGCAAATGAAGTTAGAGTTTTGTGTAGACATGTACTGGGAATATATCATAAGCATTTGTTTGTTGCACAACACTGTATTGTCTGCTAGAAGTGCTAACCAGCTGGTTAGCTAGCAGCTACTCCGCTAACGTCAGATGACACTGTCATGATCTGCTTTTTATTTCTCCAGGCAGAGCTTTCTCCACACAAAAAAACACTGTGTGTGAACGCAGCCTTATCAAGGTTACATTAGAACACCTGTGAAGGATGGAATGCCTCTTGACCAATCAAATTACTCGAACTAACTGTTGTATAATGCCTATTATAATATTGGAATTTTTGTTTCCATAACTATTTTGTTGTGTGTCTTGTAATTATACAAAAAAAAATGGATCCACTGTAGAATGTGCAAAAGTCAATTTCTCTGAAGCCTTTTCCGTAGTGTTTGCAGTATTTATATTGTGTAGAACCCTTTCTTCCAGTATAGTACATAGTAAAACAAGAGGTCCCATGCTGTTTTACAAGCAAAAGTAAAATAAGCATATTATCTGCAGTATACATATTTAAAGTGGATACAGACAACTTTTCAACTTTCCCCCCGTTGTCCCCCCTTAGCGTTTCCAAGTGCTATTGTTGTTTGCGCCGCCGTCGCAAAGACAACCGGATCGCTTTCTGTTAGAGCCTAACTCCGTGCAACAGAACAAACCATCTGTCTGCTTATCAACTCCTTGATCATAACACAATAGTAACTTTCACCACTGCTCATTTTAGAAAGGCCACTGCAAGAAAACGTGTTCTTTGTTTAGATTATCAAACAGACAATAGATCATTTGTTTGTTTCTGGCTGCTAGCGTTAGCAACATGGCTAACGTTGCTAACGCTAGCAGCCAGAAACAAACATAGTTAGATGTTTGAATCTTTTGTTCCAGAAGATTCCAGAAGAAGTTCCAGTTTGTTTCTGGCTGGTCCTGGCTTCCTTGTAGCTCCTGGTTCATTTTCTGGCTGCTAGCGGTAGCATTAGCAACATGGCTAACGCTACTGCCAGCAGCCTGGCTACTGTCCAAAGCAAGAAACAACCGTAAGAATCCCAATTTGAACTAGAAACCCCGATCTCAGTGCTATGATATAGGCAGAGTAAAACATCCGGTAGTATTAATAAGTAGGCAGGTTGTGTGTTTGGTAGCTACCGGGGAAAACCTATTCTATTCCTCTTTTGGTTGCGCAATGGATGACACACTTCCTTTGTGCTGTAAATCGAGCCTTCATTCTCCCGGGAGATCGTACCTGGTGGCAGACAGAATTGCATAGTGAAAGCGAGGCTTATAGGGAACCAATCTAAACGCCGATGGTGTCATTATTCTATAGCCATTACACTGTGCAATCAACATTTACTTCATAATGATGCAGGTAAAGGTCAATTTATGCTTTAAAGTGTTTCCCAATGTTGTCATACCGTCACCTAAGTGATCTGTTTGATCAAAGGAATAATATTTTTAACACCACTTCTATTTTGTAATAGATGTATCCTAAATGTGGGTGTGCTTGTTAGTATTTGTTGCAGTGAATCTGAAGCAAAGATACAAGATCTACATATACAAGAATGAAAACAGCACAATTAAACCATTTGTTAGGGGCAAAGACTTTTTTTAAAAATTATTATTATTGTTATTATTTTGCCCTCATGAAGCTGCTACATTCACAGGTCTTAGTGCTGAGTTCTGATTTTTTGCTCAGATGTGATGGTCTGGTGGGTAAAATCTGAACTGGAACTTCAGCAGCAGTGCAAGTGGAGCCTGTTACTCCTCAGCATGGGGAAAGCAACGATGGAAGGCCTTCCTCAGTCTGGAGAGGAATCGCCGCATCTTTTTAAGAGGTCTGAACTCTGCAAGTTAAGCGAAATTTGAAGTTTAGTAAAATGATCACCCTTCGCTAAACAGTAGGAAATATAATATGAATCAGAAATAATACACCTGTACAGATAAAATTTGGACTTCCTTTGTATCTTACTTTTTTTCTTGACCTCAGTGGGGACAGCAGAGGGAGTGGAAGCCCCGTTGGCCAGGACAGTGGCAGTCGTCATAGTAGTCTTGTGAACCGGGACAGAGGTAGTAGTTGCCTTGTCAACCGGGACAGTCGTAGTTGAAGTCTCGTCAACCGGGACAGAGGTGATGGAAGCCTCGTCAACCGGGACAGTGGTAGAAGAAGTCTCGTCAACCGGGACAGAGGTGATGGAAGCCTTGTCAACCGGGACAGTGGTAGTTGAGGTCTCGTCAACCGGGACAGAGGTAGTAGTTACCTTGTCAACCGGGACAGTGGTAGAAGAAGTCTCATCAACCGGGACAGAGGTGATGGAAGCCTTGTCAACCGGGACACTAGTGACTGAAGCTCTGTTAGCAGAGTCAGTTGTGGCTGATGTGCGGTCATGACAGAAAGCCTTCATGGCCAGGAAGGAGTCTTTCACACTGCAAGAAGTATGACAATCAATCAATTATTCCATCAATCAATCAATCAATCAATCAATCAATCAATCTATCAGTCAATCAATCCTATCATCCTTCCCTCTATCCATCAATCAAGCACCTGTCCAATCATTTGCTTTGTCTGCTAACACACACACAGACACACACACTTACTGAGAGCTGGTGGCGTAGGAGTCCTCCAGGTGGCTCATGGTGAGGAAGGGATGCTGCAGAGCGTCGCCGGGCGTGGCTCTCCGCTCAGCATCAACCTCCATCATCCATTCCATGAGGCCTGCGAACGCCCACACATCCTTACACTCAACTGCCTCGTCTGGGTAGAGCTGGATTTAGAAACAAAGTCAGTGACAGTTCAGTCAAATTCACAGCTCATGGAAACAGAGCAAATAAACACTATTAATTAGTGCTATCTATCTATCTATCTATTGATCTATCCAATTGGTAATCATAGCAAATGTTACAAGATTTGTCAAGTGCCAAATGAAAGGAAGGGAGGAAATCTTTTTTATACAAGAAAACAGGGACCACCTACGTGTAGCAATTCACCCAGCCGATCAAAGATGTTAGTCCTGTTCTCTATGGACTCAATGCCCATCTCACAGGTGAACTCCTCTGGTGTCTAAAGAAACACAGAATATATATGAAATACTTCTTCTCACATGTTTTAACAATTTTAAAAGGAGTGTTGGATCTTCTGGAAAAAACAAACACCCTGTCCAGACAGAGCCAAAGCAGGAGGGTGTTACAATACCTTCAGCCTCCAGACCCCTCCACGGCCACGTCTGAAGAACCAGCGGGTGTAGAGACCAGCATCCAGCAGGTGCTGGTCTGGGAGTCCCTGTGCCTCTACAATGAATCTGATCTGGAAAGACAATACAGCATCACATTAGCCTACATTCTACATCACATCTCCACATGGGTGTGGAGACTTGTCTGTGGTGGAAACCACCTTAGAGTAACTGTAGAGTAAATCAAATATAGGTATATTACTTACTGCGTCATATTCATTGTTAGACATATACAGGTCATGACCCAGGAACATGTAGGCCATGATGCACCCGAGGGCCCACATGTCAATAGCCTCGGTGGCTGGCAGGCCCAAGAGGACCTCTGGAGCCCTGAGGGTGGAAGACAAGTTACTGAGATTTGAAGACCAAGAATACAACATCTGACGTGGTACCAATCCAGACACAGGACCACACTATATCAGCACTAAACGTTGACACCAACTGTGAATTACAGTCAAATTCAACATTTTTCCTAGAAGCTACAGAGGAATGACAGAACCTCAGCTATTCATTTACAGTAGTGCTAGGAAACTCTCAGTAGAACATACCTGTACCACAGAGACTGGAAGATCTCTCCAGGCCTCACTGTGGAGGCAGGAGTGGCCAGACCAAAGTCAATGAGTTTGACTCTGAAGGGCTGATCCACACAGTTCACCAGCATGATGTTGTCTGGCTTGAGGTCTGCATGGATCAGCCCTATTGACTTTAAGCCTGAAAAAGCCTGGGCCAGCTGCTTCAGGACCGGTCTGATTTCAACGAGAGACAGGGGCTGGTTTCTCTCCTCCATGAAGGCCTGGAGGCTCTTGTCCAGCATCTCGAACACTAGGCAGGGGTGTCCTCGGTGCAGGAAACACTCGTGCCACTGCACCAAGTGACACTTGTCTGCGTCCAAGATGCGGATTGTTTCCAGCATGGCCCGCTGGGGAGAGAAGATGAGAAGTTAGCCCGGTTCATTGGCTAGGTATAAACACTTCATGATACACATTTTAATAGACCAAGCAAAATTTGAAAGATGTTACCCAAAACTTTCATGAGTGTTATCATCAAAAAGGAATAAAATGATCTACCTCTTCGTTGAAGTCCTGCAGGGCTTCGGCCCCCCTCCTGAGGACCTTCACAGCCACTGTTGTGGCTGTGTCCATCTTCAGGCACTGGGCCACTTTGCCGAAACACCCCTCTCCCCTGAACACCTGAACCAGGTAGTCACATGAAGTGCTAGACAGCACTTCACCCTGGACTACCTGTAATTCCTCAGGTGCCGGGAGGAGAGGGGGGGTCTGGAAGTTCCCAGGAACCAGAGAGGAAGGTGGAGTCAGGAGTGTCTCCCGTGGGAGAACTGGTGAACCCGGGGGTAATATTTGTAAAAAGCAGTCGTTACATTCAGAGTCATAAAGTCAACACAACACATACAAACACATAACTAAACCATTAATTATGGCCTTGAGTTTAAATACTTGCTTATCAGTCTGAGACTATATGAAGTAGATACATCTATCAACTGCAGAAGATACTCTGAGCATTTTAATGAGGAGCATTCCCAAAGAATAATACAAGAGGCAACGGAAGCTGAACAAGAAAATACAGTCTTGGTACTTCTGTACTTCATCAAACAGTTGTAAGAATATTTATATATAGACGGTGGTGTGTGTGTGTGTGTGTGTGTTTATGAACATGTCTATGTGTATGTTAAGTCTCACTCACCTGTCCTGCTCCGGTCTTCCGAGTCCTGCTGGATTCCATGTGGATTCCACGTGGTCCGTGTGTTGTTGTCAACAGTGTTTGTACCGACATCCATACGTGAAGTTTCCATGTCTGTTGGTCTTCATGTGTTGGTGGAATAACGCGTTTCCAACTCAGTGTCCACTTGTCCAGGAGTCTGTTGTTGTGACTTCATAGTGAGATATAGAACCTTAGCAGCTCCATCCTCAAAGGGCCTACAGACTGATTCTTGTCCTCAGTGATGTCATCATGTTGCCCTTTCATATCTAAAGTAATTTCTCTATGGGGAAAATGAATGGGGTTTTCATATAATCGTCCCTGTACATTTATGTCTCTAATGGCTGGATCCATTGAATTGTGTAACTGTTTTTTAGTGTGTGTGTGTGTGTGTGTGTGTGTGGGTATGACTTAAGTCACTTTCAGGGACACGCACCAGACTTAAGACCAGTTGATTGGGGACGGCTTGTGCAATTGGGGACAAGAGCTGTGTCCCCAATTGGTAAAAAGCTGATTTTTGGGTCAGTGGTTAAGGTTAGGGTTAGGTTAAGGTTAGGGTTAGGGTTAGTGTTAGGATTAGGCAAGTAGTGGTTATGGTTATGGTTAGGGTAAGTCTCCAGGAAATGAATGTACGTCTATGTAAATACCCCAAAAGTGACATAAGTAAGACTGTGTGTGTGTGTGTGTGTGGCTGTGTGTTTGTGTCTGTGTGTGCCCAGAATTATAGAGCATACAACAAACATACATAACATATGGCACTCCCTGTCATTGGATTGCAGTATTTACTTCACTTGTGGTCAAATGAAAATTGTAGTTTTACAAGACCTGAACTACAGTAAATCCACTCTTAAGAAATATATTTTTGTTAAAAGGTACCTAAAGGAAGTTCAAACTATGTAAAAGATGTAAAAAGATCAGTTTCCATCACTCCTACATGTTCAGTCAGACTCCTGTCTGCCAGAGACTAGTCTGGACCTAAAGCCCAGATTGCTCAGCAGTGTGAGAATCAGGTTTTATCCAGGAAGTGGAGTTACCAATGCACAAAAGCACAAGCAGGACACCAAGACTTGGTGACGGTCAGCAGTGAGCGGCTGAACACAGTGTGAGTGTATTCTGCAGGGAGCCTTCACAGTGGTCAAAATGAAGGAATAAATGAATACATAGATTTGTTTTATAGTCACAATATTGTAGTTGTTTGTTGCAGTAGTTTACAGAGTCTTAGAGTCCTGCCTCGATCTCAAGTGAGATTCTGAACAGTTGAAGACTGAAACATTTTATGGAGGAACGATCAGTAATATTTTACTGGCTGGTTGTACAAATTGAACATAATATATCAGCAGGGGTTCAGCAGTGTTGTTGATCAGTACCAGAAAAGTCAGAGACACACAGTGACGCCGAAAGAATCAGACACGACAACAGGCGGGTTTTTGTAGTCATGAAAACGGTGGCTTTTTAATGTAAACACTACATTCGATTGGTTTTTCCAGCACGGACATCCCACATGAAAGAACAACCATTCACTAAAGAGGAGGAGAGGGAGAGAGAGAGAGAGAGATAGAGAGAGAGAGAAAAAAAGCAGCACAGAAAAAAGCATTCACTGGGTAAAGAACAGAACGGAGGGGAGGTAAAAAAAAAAAAGAAGAAAGAAAAAGGAACGTAACAGTAACAGAATGCCAAAAAACAGGTATATCATGTCATTATACACAGTTTTTTTCTCTTTTTTTTAAAAACTAGAAATCAAGAAGGCGAGAAAGAGGGGGGGATATATAGATAGATGGATAGATAGATCGATGAGGGGTAACATAGAGTAGGGATGGTAAGGTAACGTCTTTCCAAATCTACGTGTTGTGTGTGTGTGTGCGCGAGTGCGAGCAAGTGTGTGCCACGTGAGAACTGTGCTTTTCATTGTAGACCTGGAAGGTGGTGTGTCGAAACTAAAGAGAGAGAAAGAGAGAGAGAGAGAGAGAGAAAGAAAGAGCATGACTTTATACAGCGTCGATGTGTCAACGTCCTTAGAACTAAGCGGACGCGGCGAGAAAAAAAAACGCGCTCTCCCCCCCCCACCCCCCCGGAAAAAAGAAAAAGAAAAAGGTGGTTTTATTTTTTCCGAAATAATAAAAAATAGATATTGTTATTATATTAATATTTAATCGTTCTGAGTCAGGCTAAAGTGAAGACACGGTTCTAATGCAGGGAAACAGGCAAAACGGTAGAGGGGGGCGGGGCTTAGGAGGTTGGGGGGTTTGGGGGGGGGGGGGGGGGGGCACAGTTCAGAGCATTACAACAACAACGGGGTTCGGTCTGAAATCGCGGTTCCAAGTCAGCTTGAGCCGGGCCGCAAACAGGAACCCTTAGCAAAAACATCATTTTTTTATTTTTTATTTAAAAAACGGGAGATATAGAGAAAAAAAGGTTCTGTCGCTACAAAGCACGAGAAATATACCTTTTGAGAATATTACAGAATCGTAATCGCAGTTGTTGTATATTGTAGTCGTTGTCATTGTTATTATCGTTGTAATAATAAGCGTAGCTGTTTTTTTTGTCTTTTTAAACTGGTTGAATTCTACGTGTCGCTGCGAGAATCTCAAATATCTACACTTGTTCTTCTTCTTCTGTTCAGACAAACAGCCTCCCATAGGACCTTTAAACCTTCCCACTGTGACTTCTTACGTGAAGTCTCACCTGTTCACGTCGCATGATTTGACCAAACTGCGAAAAAAGCGAACCCCACCCCATCCCGGTCAGGAAACCAATCACCTTCTCCTATTCCATCGCTGCTGCTGTCTGTCTCCCTTGCTCGTCTCTTTCCTTTTTTTTTGTACGTTTTTTTCCTATTTTTTTAAATTAATCTTTTGCCATTTTTTCTTCAAAGGATTTTTGTGTTTTTTTTTTTTTACTATTTCTGAATAGTATCTATGTGAGGCTTTTTTTATTTTATGAATTAACAGGTCTCTTTATACAAAGGCTTGAGTAACTCATGCTATCTGTCGGGCTTGGGACGGAGGGAGGGGGAGAAGGGGTGACAAGGAGAGAGGGGGACTTCGACTCCCCCCCCCCCCCATGACGACCTCTGACACCCCGCCGAAAACCAGGAAGTCAGGGCGTCATGCAAAAAGAGGGAAGAAAGAAAGAGAGAGATGGAAGTAGAGGAAGAGAGGAATGGCGAGGATTAAAGGCAAGGTGGCGGTGCGTCAGTGGAAAGAGAGAGAGAGAAAGACAGATGTGTGGGACAGGTGATCAGTCGATCAATCAATAAATAAATTAATAAATTAATCAACCATAACAATTATCAAAAGAGGAGTGAGTTTCCTTACATGGAGCATGTTAGTAGGTCTAGATGTTATAACAGTGAGAAAGGTAGAGTTATAATGTCGTGTACTTGCTTCTAAAAGCGTTAGCTATCTACAGTACAGCGCCTCTGTTACACGGCACCGATATGACACTTAGCACGTTTCCTATTGGTTCTCGGGCTCGGGCCGCGAGCCGCGATTGGCCGGTGGCCCGAGGCCTGTTCGGGGACAGGAAGCCTCACTTCCCGTCGATGAAAACCGGGTGTGGATCGCACACACGGGGAGCAAAAACGATAAGCAAACAAAAAAATCGACGAAACGAAAAATCTTAAATGGCCTCGGCTAATTGTAAACAAAAGACTATGCTAAGGTAAGAATCAGTGTCAGTTCCAGCAGGTCTTAGGGTTTCTTAGGGTTTTGGCCGACCTGGCTCGTGTTAATTAGCGCTATCGTCGTTATCGCACGTCTCGGCAACATTGTTATTACGCGGTCATCGCTATAGCAACAAAAAACAAACAAAATAATACACAAATAAAGGTGTCAGGTGAGGCAAAATGTGAATAAAAATCAGTGTACAGACTGATGCTCATGTAATAAATATACACACATGATCAACAAAAATAAAACATGAGTCATATTCATAATAATAATGATAAAAAAAACAACATCTGCGAAACAAAAGTAGAGGTTTTGTTTTTGTTAAAAAGACAAAACGAAACAGCCGAAAATGAAGATACAGAAGAAGAAATAGAGGAGAGCGGGGGAATAAAAGGAGGTTTTCATCGACTTTGTTCTAGAAGTTTTCAAGGCTGCAGGGTTTTGTGTTGTTGTTTTTTTTTGTTTTTTTTTACTAAAACAAATCTGTCTGCTTGGCGGCTGGCCAAAGAACAAGAGGAGGAGGAGGAGCGAGAAGAGAAGAGAAGAGAAGAGAAGAGAGGAGAAGAGACAAAAACTAAAAACATTATATATATATATTTATATATACGTATGCCTATTTTTTAAAATTATCCTCATTATTAATATGTACCAAGTTGCATTTTTTTCTTTCGTTTTTTTTTCTTTTAATAATCAGCAGAATCATCGTCGTCATCGTCATTTCCAGAGCAGTGTCAAAGGAACGAGGAGGAAGGAAGGAGGGAAGGAAGGAGCGGGAGAGAGGGGGGGGGGGGGAGAGAGAGGAGAGGAGAGAAGAGGGGAGAGGGGAGAGGAGGGCGTTCTGGGCGCGCTCAGTACAAGCCGCACCCTCGGAGGTTGTTGGCGATGATGATGTCGGTGACGGCGTCGAACACCACCTGGATGTTTCCTGTATCTGTGGCGCAGGTCATGTGACAGTAGATTTCCTTATTTGGAGAGCGGTTCTTGCTCTCGAATTGTGCTTGGATGTAGGCCGCCGCGTCCTCGTAGGTGTTCGGGCCTGGGAGAGAGAGAGAGGGGGAGAGAGAGAGAGAGAGAGAGAGAGAGAGAGAGAGAGAGAGAATGAGAAACGATAGAATCCCACATACAGCTTTCGCATTCGATTCCCTCTTGAGTGTCGTCCTCGGATCGTAAACATGAGATATGAGTTTGGTTTTAGATATGTTGACTACTGATGTTGTTTTGATGCTTTTGGTAACGTCGTTATTTTTCCTGATTTTATGCCAATGAAGCCGTTTGAAGGAGGAGAAGAGAGGGAGTGAGGAGGGAGAGCAAGAGAGAGAGAACATGTCAGACGGAATTACTGTGATTATCAAGGCGCTTTGCAGCAAATAAGTAAAGCAGGAGAGACAGAACGGGATAGCGGGCTCACAGGAGTGTGTGTGTGTGTGTGTGCGTGTGTGTGTGTGTGTGTAAAAGGCAGGAGACAGCTCTCACTTGCCATCTCCTCTCTTCCCTCCTCATGGCTGACCAAGCGTGACTGTCTCTTCTCTCATCTCTCTCTCCTCCCTCTCTCTCTCTACACCTGACCCTCTCACCCCCCGCAGAATAGAAATCTGTCTACCTTTCTGTATTTCGCCACCTCTGCCGCTTCCCCCTCTCCTCTCCTCCTTTTTCTTTCCTCCCCGTGTTCATCAGCATCTCTTCTTCTCCCCCAGCCCCTCTCCGTCCTCCTTCTTTTGCGCAGCTATCTCTGCCGTTGAAACCCGATGATCCATACAGCCTCGCCAGTCTAAACAGCTGCCTCTGTGATTTAAAGTGCCGGATGCCTCAGGGCTTTTTATAACCCCATGACAGTAAATCTGAAATTTGGAAGTGCGATTCAGAACAAACTATAATGTCTGCCAACATCGGATCAGTGGCCAGAACACTTGTGGGTGTTTTTACACGGCGATGTGACTTCTGAGGATCAGGTTAAGAATTTTTTTTTGTACTTATATTTCAATAATCTTACATGAATCCATTATTGTATTTAATAGAAATGTTATATTTTATATATTTTGTGTAAGATTCTTTAGATTTTTTTAGGCTTTTGTCTTTTTTGATTTCTTCTTTTTAATTTTGTTTACATGATGTACATGTGCATTACACCAGTATAGAATAGATGATCTGATTCGATTTCGGAACACCTTGCTGCATAGATTTGCATATTAATGAGGACATTTTTCTTGAAACTACTGTAACTCCTTTAAGATACAGAGTTCGTATTAATACCACCCATGTGTTCTGTGAAGACAAGTAAGTTGATATAGACATACTTGCTGATGAATGCATGAATTAGCTTAATGGGTGAGCTCATTAGCATAACTGGTTATGTTTCATATAGCATGGTGATTATGGCGGGACATTAGGCAGCTCAAGTGCCTCTTGTTCCATATGCTGTGCTATTTCTTCTGTTTTTATGTGAAGCACTGTGTGAGCTCCGTTTTTAGAGAAGTACTATGAAATAAAGTTTATTATTATTATTGTTTGGGCAAGTATGAATAAGCAAAAACTGGTAGAGTGTATTTATTCATGTTTTTCCTTAACTTTGTCCTCTAGAGAATGTCTATGTGCGACGATACAGTTTCACCACTTCACAGTTTCTTGTGGACTCCAGGAAATCAATTTTGTGTTTTCTTGTTATTGCTGCACGTCTTTGTTTTGCTGCTTGTGTGTTTGAAGAGCTGCTTTTTCTCACCTCTGCACTCAGGAAAATCTACTTTTCCTTTTCTCACCTGTGTACTCGGGGAAGCAGATGCTGAGCGCAGACTTCTTGATCTTCTCCGCGAACAGGTCCTTCTTGTTGAGGAAGAGGATGATGGAGGTGTCGATGAAGAACTTGTTGTTGCAGATCGAGTCGAACAGCATCAGAGACTCGTGCATGCGATTCTGCGGGAGGGAGGGAGGGAGGGAGGAGAAAGGAAGAGGAGGGAAGGATGACGAAAGAAGGAGAAAGGGAGGAGGAATGAAAGGGGGAGGACGGGATTAGGCGAGAAGACGGGGATGAGTAGAGGGAAGAAGAGAGACAAGATGAAATGGGGTGGGGAAGGGAGAAAGAGGAAAGGGAAGAAAAGAAAAGAAGAGGAAGGATAGAGAGGAAGAGGAGAGAGGATGATGGCAAAGAGGGGAGAGAAAATAAGGATAAAGAGGGGAAAAAGTAAAGTTACCACCAGATCCATAACCTTTGTAAGTGAGTGTGTGACAGAGACTAGAAGGCTGTTATGTCCAGTCAGCATCAAACCTGAATGTAATAGTATTTTCAGTTACATTTTATGGTTTGTTTAATCCTGCTAAGGTGTCACATTGAAAACAACGAGGGCCAGAAAGTTTCGGGAATAAAAAAAGATTTATTAGAAAGCAAATTTCAGATACTTTTCTGCGATGACAACTTATCTGGTTGCGATTGCTTTGGCCCAATTTCCAAGTTTCAATGTGCAAAACTCTTTATGCAAAATTCAATACTCGTCGTGAAAAACTGCAAAGCCTTCCCTAAGCTTTATTAATAATAATAAATATTCCTTGACCCACTTCTGATCAATATTGAGGCTATGAGCTGTGCAGAGAGAGTGGGATTGCTTCTTTATGGGCAAGATGTCCGACTTTACAGCGTGGATGTGCTGCAGTCCTGGCTGTCTCTACTTGAGACAGAAAGTGAGGGAACGTCTCCCTGCTCCTTGATTGGACAGAGCAGTAGAGGAGATCTGACTCACATCGACCAATCAGAGACAGACTGGGTACTTGTGTACGTGCCTGTGTGCGTGTTTTGTGTTTCATATAAACCTATGTGGCAGGCAGTTAGTGATTGTGAGTGAATGGGAGCATGATGTCTTTGTGTGTGTGGGGTTTGTGTGTGTGTGTGTGTGTGTGTCTGTTGATTTGTCACTCAGTGTGTGTGTGTGTGTGTGTGTGTGTGTGTGTGTGTGTGCACTGTGTGTGTGTCTGTCTGTCAGTGTGTGTGTGTGTGTGTGTGTTTGTCCCAGTCCCCTGGGCTTGGGACTGTAGGCAGTGACACACTCATAAGTAGTTCACCAACGCTCCCACAAGGGAGAGAGACGGAGAGAGAGAGAGAGAGAGCGCTAGCGGAAAGAGAGAGTAGCAGAAAGAGGAGAGAAGGATGTCACGTCTCTTCTCTCTCTCTCTCTTCCAATAGGGAATTTAGTAAAAGAGTGTGGAGTGAGATTCTGCCAGTGTTAGTTTAGCATGTGGATCTTTATGGGAACTTCCTTCTTACATTTTCAATAAATAATCACAGCTTAGGCAAACACTGAGAGAGAGAGAGAGAGGGAGAGAAAGATGGAGAAAGAGGACAGACACATCCTTCACAATTACACATCATTGTTTCAGCGGTTTTTATTCAAATAAACAGCAAATGCACACAGGAAACAGTCTCACAGTTATTCATGTGGTGCTTTGTTATTTCTCTCATGTATAAATACACCTTTCAATAAATAATCACAGCAGTGAGGGAGACACAGCAGATAAATATTACTTACAGCGCTCAGTGAAGTACAACACACACACACGCACATGCGCACCCACACATACAAGCACACACACACACACGCACGCACACACACACAGGACAAGTTTGTAGATTTGGACATTGGTGATTTGTACAGTATAGACAAGTGTGGGTATGTTGGTGTTGACACAAGGCAGCGACTGAAACAATAGAAGGCTGAAGCGGTTTGGAGAGGTGGGGGTGGGTTCAAAAGTGTAAACCAATGGGATATCAGTTAGGAAGAGAAAGGCAGTTTTATTTGATGGGATTGGTGGAGGGATTGTTCAATCTATGATAGTTTTACTGGTTGGAATTTTTATGTCCTCCTGGTACAGCATGAAATAACTATTAAAAATATACTCTTTCCAGGAAGTAAATGTAATAAGATTTTGAAGCATAAATACAAGAAAAAAACATTTTTGGTAATTTTTTTGTTATTACTGTTAAGTAGGCATGGAAAAGTAGCTATGGTGAAAAAGTATTTTTTTTTATTTCATTGTGACTTTAAGTGGTAGATTCATCATTGGAAAGTAAGATGACCCAAAAGCATTTATGGGCATTTTTGAAGTCTAAATTATTCAAGAAAAAGACACATTCAAAGACAACATGGAAAGCATTTTGCATTACAGCTTGGGATAGAAATCCCCACTAAATGTCATACGCTGGCACAGTGAAATAAAGTGTACAGTGAACATATCTGACTGGCACAAGGTGCTGTCTTCCCCTCTGTGCCTCCACATGCTGTTTATCTTAGCTGAGCATGAGTCCAGATGCAGCAGCGAAGCCTCTGCTATCTGAATGGACCGCTGATTGTATTATACACACAATAGCCAGCCGCTAAAAAAGACTCAATTACCCATAAACCTTCTTCGGCATGGCCTCAGACTACATTACCCATAAATCTCTTCCTCACCTCAGCCTCTGGGAGTCCATTATTTATCACTGAGGCTGCAGCGGGACATAAACTACATTACCCACTATCCTCTCTGCCTCGCTCGTTGATGCCGTACCCCGTCGGTTCTGTGATGTTTACTGGCTATTCGTCAGGAGCGGGGACAGGTTGTGAAAAGGGAGGACACAAGGCGCACACACACACACACACACACAGAGTGCTTTCCTCTAACCATAATGCTTCTCTGTGGAAGCATCAATCCTGTCAGCACCTTATAAATGACTAATAGCTCAAGAGCTTTGCTGTTGAGAGAAAGACGGGCAGAGAAGAGGGCGAGAGAGAGAGAGAGAAACAGATAGGAGAAATAGAGAAAAGAGGTTTAGGTGTACAAAATAGAGAAAAGGAGAGACAATCTAATGACCATATGTGATCTGAGACACAGAACTACACCTTTCTCGTCTGTCGGTCTGAATGAAAGGAAAGATGACACTGACTACAATGTGCCTCTCTTGGTTTCACAACTATTCTTTTATAGTCCTAGTTTCCATTCTAGTGAAGGCTATAGCACTAAACTATATATATATATACTGTATACTGTATATACATAAATATACATAAAACAGAAAACAGGCATATATTTGTGGGTTTTTGTTGGGGGGGAGGGTGAGGTGCGAGAAATGATCGCTTTAAAATGAATTTGATTCTTCTTCTTACTGTGAGAGGCCACTACCAAACTGCTATACTTCTTAATGCGGCTGATATTATTCTAAGTGATACAGCATGCCACTGAAGAATCAGTGTAGCGCTGAGACATGCGTACGTCCCGTCCTGTATGTTGCTGCTGTGTGCCCGAGGTTAACACAGGCATGAAAGACGTTGGAAGACAAAGCCTGGGCGGTATATGCTGCCATTCCCACCCTAAGGGCAAATACTAATGTAGGCATTCCCTTTCATCCCCATGTGAAGTGGAGCTCGCTAACTTGCTGTGGATGGATATTTCACCGGCCCGTTGTTCCTCAGCTCGTACCCAGAGCCGGCCCCTCTCTATGGCCGTGCCCATATGTAAAGCCATTTAGGTGAGGGGTGTTTTGCTTCAATTATTACAGCCGTGCCTCCATGGCCATCCTGTCCTGCATGAAGAGAGGATGATGTGCAGTAAAATTATTCACGCGACAAATGCTATAGTGAATTTAGAAGGACACTTTCACAGTGGCAGGGCGTGTCGGCGGAGGGAGAATCCTCCTGGAACTTGATGATTCAGCCGCGGTGTAAAATTGGCCGTGTACTACATGGGATTTGAATGGAGTCCATTGGAAAAGGTATAAACTGGCCCAGCAGGCTGGTGCTCAAAGTCCACAACGGGTGATACTGCTGAATTTCGGCTTTATACTGAGTTACTCTTTTGCTTTGAACAATTTGGTCTGCATGAGTGAATATTCACATCAGAGGATATGTTGTCCAGCATCCAAATTTGTGCTGTCTCACCGGAAATCCTGCAGTTCCCCAGCATTTATAACAATTCCACAAAAACAGTATTACATTCTGCTACATTGGGCTGATATTCAAATTGAAATGATTCATCAAGTTCACAAATCCTTATTGTTTTCAGCATGTAAATGTGAAATATACTCTTGGCTTCTATGCAAATTCCAGAACAAAGGATGCACACACACACTTTGACCTGAAAAACAGCAGACACAGGACTAGATCCCTGTGTAGCCACTGACAGAGGTAAGGTGGGGAAGGAAGTCAATAAAGAGAAAACAAACATAGCAAAAGAACTTAGTGTTTTCATCTTGCATTCAGACTTATTATTTTAAACGTATTTCAAACACGTTTTTTTGTAGTTTTATGATAATTTCTAGAAGGGAGTCATATCATCACAAAAGAGGTGGCACTTCTTGAAACCAACAGAATCACACTGCCAATGAAGTAAGATAATTTGACTTGAAAAATCCTAAAATAAACATGAAAAATCTTTCTCTAAATGCCTTCAGAGTTAGCGGTGGCAGGAATATTATTTGGCAAAAGAAAGAAAGAGCATACAAAGCTTTTTCATTGGATAGGGTGGCATTATTTGGCAGGGGCAAGTGGGGTGTTGTGACATTTTGCAGTCCCATGGGGGTGTTTGTGTCTTCCGTGTGTGCGCGCATATGTGTGTGCGTGTGTGTGTGTGTGTGTGTGTGTTTGTCTAGGGCATGTGTGTGGAAAGGGTAGACAGGTGCCTTCTGGGTAATTAATCCACAGACACCGACTCCACCACAACACCCCTGGGCTGCTGTTCTATCTCACACCACACACGCACACGCACACACACACACACACACACACACACACACACACACACACACCTGACCTTTCCTGTACTCGCAAAGCGTATGAAGAGACACACATGTATGTATGTAACTATGTACTGTATGTAATACACACGCGCAAATACACACAGGTAGACAGACTGAAGCACACGCACACACACACATACACACAGACACACACACACACACACACACGAAGTGGGCTGATCAACAGCCTTAGGCAGCTCTCCCTCTCTAATTAGGAAAAGAACCGTTGGCACAGATGTGGTAGGAGGGGCCGATGACATCATCTACCTGTTATCAGAAGATCCCAGCTTGGAGCGGAGGGTCGGGACACATCCTCAAATCACTGTTTGAGTGTGAAGGGAAGAGCGGAATAAAGCAAACGCACCGCTCATAAATCAGTAGGTATAAGCTCACATGGGTCAGGGTGTCCACCCCTGGCAGCCAGGGGGTGCTCCAGGGAGCGCTCACACCCGTAAGGCTGTTCCAGGCTGCTCAGCCTGTCATTTGGCAATTCCAGGAGGTCCCAAAGAGAGACGCACCTCAATTTCTATTTAACACAGTAATTATTGCTGGTGGGAAGAGTTAATGATGTCATTTACCTTGTGCGTCTCTTTGCCTTTGCCATCAAGGCTCAAATTTGCCTAATAATGCAAACTGCTATGGAAAGTAGGGGATTTTTGCCCACAAACATGGCAACATGGCAAACCCAGGGACTTCTTACATAATACTAGAGAACGTGTTTGACTGTACAGATCACATCACTTTCCACTGCAACCCAGCTTCATATCAGACACCAATCCTGGCACTGGGACGTCTAACAACCGGGATGGAGCTTACTTGGCACAAAAGACAAAAGGCTGAAAATAAGCTTGACATTAGATAGTCCCAAAGGACCATATATACACAACACCACACAATCTTTCAAAGCCCACGTTTGGCTTATTCAGACGACTTGGTGGACAATAAGCTAATCAGTGGGGAGATTCCACTCGGCAGCCCTGCACAATGGATGAGGCCCCAGGGTCATATAAAATCAATACTTCAATTTTGGCATTATCTGGGAATTGTTTGGTGGAGACAGAACACTACCCCCTGTAGCTCTGTTTTTACCACACTTTTTAATTATGACTAGAAACCATGCATGGTTCAAAATGAGAGCCTCAAAAATCAATCCTTAAATAAAACCAGGGGTGTTTTTCAGGGGGATGAAAGATTATGGCAGCCCCCTCGTTATCTTAAACCACAGCTTACTTGTTAATCATAGAATTAAGGTGAGATAGACAAAACAAAAAGTGGATGCTTTTCCTTTTTTTCAGAATGCCTGCAATGCATCCTGCGAAACTGCAACCCTAAAGCATGAAGTATCTATGTATCTATGACACTATCTCTGTGTAATACGGAAACAACATACTGTAGGTCAATGTACCACTGCTGGGTAGTTGCCAAGGTGATGATAAGCAACCATTGCTCAAATACTCAAAAAGCATGATTTACACTGCATAGTATTCAACTGTAAAATGACATGCCAACGGCTGTGCCTAAATGCTCATCACACTGTGCTGAAACAAAATAATCTACTGAATGTGGGTGTGTTGCTCCTTTTAAATCTGAGCTGGTCTACCAAAGTAGCATAACTTCAAAATGCAGGGATGAAAAAGAGAAACGAGACTGCACAGAACAACTGAACAGTATGTAAAACATAGTCATGCATGTTTCATAATTGGGATTAACTTTGGTTTAAATTCTCATTAGAGTTTAGTATTCTGAACAGGCCGGTCTCCCACATAATCCCACCAGTCCCGCAGGGTTTGAATGAGCGAGGCTTTACTGTATTGCAGCTGACTTGAAGCTTCTGTTTATAAAAACATGATTGTCTATGGCCAGTGGAGGGTGGGATGAGATGAATGGACAGGGTGCCATTAATGGCTCCTATAAGTCTTGTTGAATCATCGTGTTCAGCCAGGCGTCCCGCTGTTTAAAGGGCCTGGCTTAGTGAAAGCTGCAATCAGACAATCTCAGGCTCTGTTTCTTAATCTTTCTGATCTTCAGGACCACCAGGCTACATCATCATCACCTTCAGGGAATTAGTTACGCTTATAATAAATATATCCAACTGACTAAATGGAGAGTGAACTGAACTCCACCCTGATTAAGACGAGTTGAATGACATATTTTTATGCAGTTTTATGCAGTTTTCCTTCATGTGACTGCTGCTGATCTAAGGCGTAGCAGAGTGACAACTGAAATGTGAATAAGAATAATTAGAAACACTTCGGGGTGGATTAGTGCTTCCTAGTGAACCATTTATGGGGACGGCTGGTGGACCTCTAAGACAGCTGCCTCTTAATTTGTGTACATTCTGGTTCTATGGGGTACAAATGTATGTGCAAACCACGTGAATGTTCTGCAGAAACCTTGTATCCCTACTAAGTAAACTCTAGGAATTGAATAAAGACAGAATTGGAGATACTGGAGATTCTACAGGACACCAGAAATATACTTGAAGTTCAGGTACACTTAAAGAACAGATGGTATATCTAATCTGTGAAATCTGAAAGCTGATTCTCTAAACATTTACTGAATGTTTGGCTGATCTGAAAAGATAAAGGACTGTGTACCACAAGCTAGATTTCTAGCATTTTTTTAAGATATGGTGGATGGAAGAGTAGAAGAGCAAAGCAGGGGGTCAAAATGGGATTAATGGATCAGTGGAGAGATGACAGGTGGAACTGAAGAGACAGATGGATCCAAAGAAGTCTCAATCAATCAACCAATCAACCAATCAACCAATCAATCAATCTGATTAATTCAGTCAAACTTGGACCAATGGAGACTGGCCAGTAAAGTCATAGAATTGCGGTATGATGATATCATCAACACAGCCCACACACCCTAGGTTTCTGGCTACTGTGTGATGACATCATCAGTACAGGCCACACACACCCTCAGCTCACTGGCCAACATATAACAGTGTCATCAGTATAGGCCACAGCCTCGGAGGTTATTGGCTATGATGACATCGGTGACGGCATCAAAGACAAACTGGATGTTGTTGGTGTCTGTAGCGCAGGTATCATGGCAGTAGATCTCTTTATGGAGAGACTTGTTCTTCATCTCATACTGAGACTTAATGTAGGCTATACCCTCCAAATAACTGTCTGGACCTAGAGAGAGAGAGGGGGAGAGAGAGAGAGAGAGAGAGAGAGAGAGAGAGAGAGAGAGAGAGAGAGAGAGAGAGAGAGAGAGAGAGAGAAACAGCGGGGCAGTTAGTTAGGTGAAGGCTTAAATGCTCTCCTCTGTCATTGTGACCTTTATATTTGTGGTTTGTCCTACATTTTCCCTTGTTTGAGAAACACACGGAGTTACATTAGATCAGGCCCCACATTCAGCACTGCATTGATCGCTGAAACTGACTTGTCAGGTGATACGAACACTGACTATACTACAACTTAGAAAGAAAGCCCGCCTCAGCACATAATTTTCTGAAAACATGGCCTTTGACTTTCTGGTTCAGCACTCATCCATTCTGCTGAGGTGTACTCAGAGGTATGTGCAGGATCGTGCCCGCTGCTAGCCAAGCTATAATGGAGATGATACATGGGTAACTTTCTGGGGCAATGCTGAAGGGTGATTTTGTCCTCTTGCAGTGCAGGGTATTGACCAGTATGTCTTATTAGGAACGAAATGGGTTGGGAAAATGGTATTTCTTAAATTTGTTGGCAAAGTTGCACCACTTTGTGAAAATTGCCGATGCATCATAGTCTTCAGACAGCAGCAGTGAGACTGTGGCTGAGGCTGAGAGCTAAAAAGGGTATAAGTATATAATCATTATTGATATATTGATTAACTTTACAGGAGTGCCAAAAATACTGTATGCCCTTCTGGTTAAAGTCCATTATTAACTCTGAAAGTCAGTTTTGGCTGTGAATTTATTATGCTTTTGGCATTAGTGGGATCTCACCAAGCTCTAAGATTGTGAAAGAAGTAATTTTTCATCCTAAGTGTTGCTAACACCCCCTCTGGCTCTCAGCCAGCTGCGGCACTGTGGTTTGTCTGTCTGCTTCGGCTGGAACCTGATAAGAATAGGCATGGAGTCTGGCCAGGTGAAAGGATGAGGGACTGGGGGGAAGAGAGGAGAGGAGAGGAAACAGGTTCGGAATCCTAATTCTCTCTTTCCCACACTCTTGCTTTTTTTTTTTTTTGTCTCCGTCCATCTTGCTTTCCCACACTCCTGCCTTGTCTATCTTTCCCTGTCGCTTTCTCACACTTGCTTTCTCTGTCTCACATCCTCCGTTGTTTTCCCTGTGTTGCTCTCGTTTTCTCTTGTCCCTCTCACACTCTCAAGCTCTTCTCATTTGCACTCTCTTTAGCACTCCTGATTCATTCATTCATTCTTTCGCTCTTGTCTCTCATCCTTGTGTTTCGGAGTCGGAGGCCGCCTGCTCTCTTTCTCTCTATCTCCTATAATCCTCCACTCTTCCATTCTGCCCATTCCTCCACCTCTCTATTCATTCTTCCTCTCTTTATCTTCTTTATATCCCTTTCATTTAAGCTCTTCTACATCTTTTCAACAGATTCTATTCTATTCTATTCTATTCTATTCTACTGGCTACCACTGCGCAGTACATGTGCCTCAGTGTGTTCACATAGATATATATAGATACATAGATATTATACCATTGTACTCGGGGAAGCAGATGGACAGCGGGGACTTGCTGATCTTGCTCTCGAACAGGTCCTTCTTGTTGAGGAAGAGGATGATAGAAGTGTCTTTAAACCACTTGTTGTTACAGATGGAATCAAACAGCTTCAGAGACTCATGCATACGGTTCTGTAGAGGGGACAGAAACACCGGTTACATGGGCTCACACACACACACATACACACAGTCAAAAAGAAACTTACACACATTTCATACACACTGACACACACCTACAAACAAGACAGGTGTACACACGTCAGCACGCATTCAAACATAACCTTCAGACAACCATGCACATACACACACACACACACACACACCCAGACCAAGAAGACATACATACACATTAATAAAACACAAAGAGGAAATAAGTAAAGGAAGTGAAAACTAGAAAGCAGAACAGGAATACTGCAGACTTCCTCTCCTGCAGGTTGAAATACGGCTACGTGAACAGCAGTTTCATGCTGCCTTAAGTAAGTGTGTGTGTGTGTGTGTGTGTGTGTGCGTGTGTCTCGTGTGTGTGCATTTATGTGTGCGTGGGCCAGTATCAGTAGTAAGAATTGTTAGCATGCTGCTGGTTGCCATTGGGTCAAACAAGGCCATGCACTGTTAGCTACTAGCTACTGGTTACTCTGTGAAGGCCTACATGAATAAAAAGCGCTAGCTTTATAATAAATGCTGTATTGAAAACCGGACACAACGCATAGATCTAGACAGTGTTACATTAGCATCATCGCTAAAATGGCTAAAATAAAACAAAAAGCTTCAGTTCTCTTGTTGGTGGATGCAAAACCTTCTGATTCATTAACTAAAAGTTAAAGTTCTTTGACATTTTGAATTATAGTATTTAGTGTTTTTTCTTCTCTAGGCACTTGTTGCTTTATGGGAAAAAGTTTTCTCACTAACTAATGAGCAAGTTAACAGCTAGCATTACCCATTGGTTCTCATGCAAAACAACAAGGTGGCTTGGTTAACTCAAACACCATCACAGAAATGTATCCATACTTTGTGACAAGTGGCCCGTGAAGAAAATTGACAGACTAACATTCAAAATCTCAGAGCTTCCCTTTAAGAACGAGTTGAAAGCAGTCTCTCTCTCTAGGTTTGATTCATTGTTGCCTTGTTCAGCAGAGGGGCGGGAACAACAAGTGATTGATGGGCTCCAACAACCAATCAGGTTAGAGTCACATACAACTGTAGCGAATTAGATTCAGCCAATGCAGCCTCACATAGAGTTCAGATTAACAATTAAGTGATAGAATATTTTACTTGGATAACATAGTGGTGATCAGACAGACAGACAGACATATAGACATACAGACAGATAGATAGATAGATAGATAGATAGATAGATAGATAGATAGATAGATAGATAGATAGATAGAAACAGAGGACATGCAGCAGATGGACTAGACTGACACACTAGACACACACACATGACACACACACTCACACGGACAGTTTACCAGTTCACAAACAGAGAGAGGCCCTGCTTTCAACTCTTGCCTACATGATGTCAGTACACTGAGTATATCAACCTATCAAGAGATTTCATACCTGCGTGTGGGTGGAGCTTCTGTAGAAGATCTGACTGCTGATTGGTTAGAGAGGACAGTCGATGGCGAGAGTGACAGGAGGAGTGGAAGGAGCCAGAGATGCTGCAGGGTGGAGTTTAGAGCAGGAACGGAAAACGCAAGAGTCCGACCCCCTTTAACCCCCCTCAGACACATATATGCAGAGGCACGCACACACACACACACACACACGCGCGCGCGCGCGCGCACACACACACACACACACACACACACACACACACATACATACACACACACACCCTAGCGCTGAAAGGAAAGTCTTTAGGGGCAGGCAGATAGGACTTTAACCAAACAGTTTTCACCCAGAGCTTTATCATTATAGAGAAGAATAGCAATTGTGTGTGTGTGTGTGTGTTTGTATGTGTGTGTGTATGTGTGTGCGTGTGCCCTTAGGCTTGCAGTTTTTCCAGAAACAAGACAGGAAGAGGCAGAGCAAAATATACCGCAAGCGGTTCTTGAATAGAAAAAAGGAATTACAAGGCAAAATTAATACATTTGTATGTGTGTGTGCCCGTGTGTGTGTGTGTGTTTCCATAGAGATGCTTGTGTACCTGGTCAATGGAGTTACATTACTCGACCTCAAACCCCATCAATATTATGCAGTCAAAACCTTTAGTCTTGCAGATGACAAAACAGCAAAAGAAAGTCTAACTAGCTAATTTTCCTGCTATCTACATGACTGTATGTTGAAAACAACGCTACTAATTAAAGAGTCGTCAGCGAAGCAGTTTCTTCGTTTCACTTGATGTCAACATGCAAATGTCACCATCTATGGCAGCCAATTTCCATTCCTCCAAGTAATTCACTCTAATCTCTTCCGCTTCACTGCACTTGCTGGCGGTCACACGGTGTGAGTTGCTGGAATCCAATTCACACAATTCACACAAATTGAGAAATCTGGAAAATGCTGCAGAAGTTGTGATAAGTTTGCACCAATTTACCTTAGATGTATAAATTGATCTTTCCATAGTATACACAGGTGGTTTCTCCAACAGACCATTGAGTGAACACTTGACTGTTACTTTAGTAGACTGTGTTGGTTTCATGTTTAAGTAGCTGAGTATGTCAAAGGTCAAAGTGGTAAAGTAGTCAAGTGGTACGCCTCTTAACCAATCCGCTATTTTATGTACACAGACAAAAAAAAATCATTGCTCAAAAAAGCGGAATTGACAGATAGCAAGAATCAGTTCAGTTTCAACTGCAAGAGTCTGAGAGTCGATCCTCATTCTCCAGCTTGTTGGAGTCAAAGAAATCTGGTGTTACTACAAAGTAATTTGTGGCGTGTATTTACTGCGCTGTACTGTAACAGGAGTTATGGGCTTGTCCTTGCTGATGTATAATTCTTTTGCTAGTGCTATTGTACGTGTATGTGCGCTAACACTGCTGCATGTCGAATACAGACAATGAGCTGTTGTGTTTGTAGGGCTACAAACTATAGAGTTGAATTTAACCAATTTCACTTCTAAAATGATCTAATTCTTCTAATTTTAGATTTCATGTAGTACAGTTAGAAAATGCATTATGTGTAGAGAGTAAGTTGGTCTGACTCGTTTAGTAGCTAGTTTAGCTCGTTAAGCTAACTCTAGGTCCTACTGAAGCTGTGCTGGAAATAGACTCAACTAGATAGCTTGTAAAACCCGCTGTGTATACAACATGTCATAGGGTTTATCTTTATATTTTAGCACATAAAGCATTAGAAGTAATATGTAAAGAATATGTATTTGGCATTTGGCCAGGATACAAATGAAGTCATTTTATCTTACTAGTTATCTTAGGGCACTAAGTTCAGTCAGAGTGTAAGGACTTAAAGGAAATATCCACCATCGGATACTCTTAAGCCCTGTCGGGATGGGATTAGTATTGCAGGACAACATTGGTAATGTAATGTAGTACAATAGTAGAAACTGGTCTTTCTGCCTCTTCTACGATGGATTTCTCCCTGTGTGATTGTTGAACGTCGGTGCAAAATCTAGTCTAGAAAGAAGCTCTTGCTCTTTGATTCTGAGGGAAAAATCCACAGAAATGCAAGCTACATCACCAACTTTTTTTTTAACAGTGTTGAAGTGTTTTGGGGTGGATTCTTCCTTTAAGACCTTCCCTCATCTGACGTTCTGCTGGTGCTCTCAGCTCAGAGGGAGGCTTGATGACATCTGCATAATACAACAGCTACTGAACATGATTCCCAGCCTCCAATTCCCGGAGGATGCACTTCAGACTTATAAATAGCAGTGAATGTGGTGAGCACTGTGCATTCAAATCAGCTGATTTGTTTTAGGTAAGATATCACCATCTTTTCAGCTGCAAAGCAGGTTGTGGCATTTAGGTGGCTGAGGAACCACCCAACCACTCCATATACCACATACTATCACACTAGCTATACATCTATCTAGTCAAAAGAAGTCCTTTATCCAAGTTTTACAATTTCTACTCTTCCATACGCTTATTCCCATACACAGAAAAATGTAATGCCATTTTATTTTTGCCAAGTTATTTTTAATTTTACCCAGATTTTTCTATGCTCACCTATAAATTCTCTACTCATAATTCAATGTTGAATATTGTTTCTTAAACCAGTATTTAACACTGAATTATTTTCAGATATATTTGATCTGAAAACACAGTCACATCACAGTAAAAGGTTCCTTTAAATGCAGTAATGTAAATACCAGCATGTCAAATACTTAATAGAGGGCTTTTCTATCCATATCACAATGTACAATTGATATAATTTGCCTTTAGAGCAGGCACCTCTACGCAGGTTACTGCAAATGTCCTTCCCATTATTTAAATCAGGTCATTTGGTTAGATGTAATGGGATAGCAACTCAGTTGGTAGTCCCAAGGCAGGCAGGCAAAGAATATGTTTTGCATAGAGAAAACTAACTTGTAAATATACACTGACGCCATGTATTTTTGCATAGGGAACGTCCAGCAGCGTGGAAACAGTTTTCTAGAAATGGAACAAATGCTGCTCTAGTGTGTGTTTTGTTAAACAAAGTCCAACAGGTATTATGAATGCGGTGTTGAGCAGCAAGCGGTTGAATTATTTACATTTTCTACTGCAATATGGGCAAGGAGCTGGATGAGATCCAGAGAAAACACCGTGTAATTTCACATGCTGTGTTTTGGAGAAGGGAAAGTGTGAAGCCGAAAACACTGCAATGATATTATATGACATCAAAGAGAGAGATAAAGAGAGAGAAAGACACAGAAGGGTCAAAGAGAGAAAAGTAGGTGTGCGTACAGATAAGCGCGTCTGTGTGTCTGGGTGCACCCGTCACTGTGATAACCTTCCTGTATAAATATATTATAAAAACATATACACATTTTCAGACTTTTCTGCTTTTATTTATGTAGAAGCTACATTAAAGAGTGCCAGAGATGCTTTTATATGGACACCATGTGTTTGAAGTCAGCCTACACATCCTTTATACATAAAGAACAAGGGCATATCTGAATACCAGCTTTTATATAGACTGTGTTAGAACGTATTAGGTGACTATTACACATGGTGTCCTGCATCCAGGATGTGCCAGAGTCTTGGATACACTGCAATACAGCTGTGACACTCTTTGATACTGGATATCTTGTATGATATTACCTGTATAAAAGTCTGTATAAATGTGCATCAATCATGTATAAAAGGGTCATTTTAGCAGTGGTGTGACCCATCGCATTGCCTGTGGCCGCAGTGTGTGTGTGAGAGACAGAGTGAGAGAGTGTGAGAGAGAATATATATATATGAGTGTCTGTCCTTACCGTGGTCTCGTCCTCGTGCAGCACCTGGTCGTATCCGCTGAGTGCCACACAGAAAATGATGGCCGTCACGTCCTCGAAACAGTGGATCCACTTCTTCCTCTCCGACCTCTGACCCCCCACGTCAAACAGCCTGATGGGCACACACACGCACACGCACACACACACACACACACACGGACACAAACAGACAAACATATTTTATTTATCACTATGGAAATGCAAAAAGCCCACTGACTTAAATTCAGTACCTTTCAGTTTTGCATCCCCAGTGGCGTATGAAATGGAATACGTGCGCTTGAAAATTTAATGTTTTAAACCGCCGTGCCTCCCAGCGTATCAATACAGATACATAATCGCTGAGTCTTCCTAATATTGAGTTTCATCCCACTTTGCACAATCCACGTCTCAATTGTCTCAAGGCTTAACAACGCTTCTTTAACCCGTCTCACCTCCCCGTCATGATTTGCATGCTTTCGCCTGGATTCACTTGCTAAGCCTATTTCCTGGAAAGAGCCAAATTTCAGTCACCAGCTGATCAATATTTCGCCGGTTGGAACGACCTGCACTCCTGAGGGTTTGTGATTGGCCGGGTTCTACTATCTAATTGGGCTTGATATCAATTCGCTTCAACTTTAAAAATATAAAATGTAATTCACCTCATTTCATGATAAATTACTCCTTAATTATTCCGTGTTAGGTTGGATACGACAGCTTTTTCATGCTATAAGTTGTTTCTCTCAACATTAGAATTATGAGGAAAATCCACTATGAGAATTTGCCTGAACCCAAGGTGAACTGAAGCCGGTCTCATGTGCAGCGGGTAAGCAGGTCGGTAAGTTAATCCACCCAGTACAGTCACAGTGAAACAGCTGCCTCCCACACGCCGCATGACTGCCAGTAATAGTAATATAGCCAATGCTGAAACAATATTTAGGCTTTTCAGCAAAACAAACACGCCCAGTACACCGCCTACTCAACTGTAAGCAGAGCGTCATTCACCAAAAATGAGCGTGTGTGTGTGTGTGTGTGAATCCGTGATACATTTAGAGAAAATCCCAGTATATGACAATGGCTGCAACACAATAAATCTGGTATGAGAGATATGAGGGAGATAGAGACTGAGAGGAAAAAGACATCAGTTGCCAAGTGCGATGGTGCATCCGCCCAGAAAAATAATTGGTGTCTACAGTTTATTAACCTCTCCGCTCTGTATGTGTGTGTTTGCGTGTGTACTTGTGTGCGTGTGTGTATGCAAGGGAGGCATAGACAGAGAGTGGGGGCAGAAATATGGTAATTAGAGTAGAGGTCAGAACAAGACACCTCCTCTCTCTTTCTCTCTCTCTCGTGTCTCTTTCCCGTCCTCCCACTATCCCACCACGCCCCTCCCCTCTCTCTCTCTCAGCATTCCCACAGCTCCTTGCTGTAATTGAATCAGATCTGATTAAAGAGGCAGAGAACCATAAATGTAGACACTTGTTTAAAGCGTTTAATTCTATTAATTACAGACTGGAGTTGCCGTTTCACCCAGATAGGCCTGATAGATGGATGGATGAATAGTTGGATGAATAGTTGGATAGATGGATAGATAGATAGATAGATAGATAGATAGATAGATAGATAGATAGATAGACAAAAATATTACATGTGCCTCTGCAGTTAAATGCAATTGTAAGGTGGAAATGTGAGGGAGAATGATATTTTCCTCTCCTTCTATTCCACTCCGTGCAATTGCAACAAATCAGCCATGTGGAAAGGTGTTAGTAACAAGGTGGGACTCAGTTTGACTGCCAGTTTTTGTGTTTGTTTTTGCTGGAATGGAATGAAAGTAACCCTGCTAAGCAAAGGGCAGTACAGGTGGCAGTGAAAGAAATAAAAAAAAAACACATGGCAGGATGCTGAAATTAGCATGTCAAATGTGTATGTATGTGGGTGGGTGTGCGTTTATACTGACCTGAAGTGGAGGTTTTTGAAGGTGAAGTGTGTCTCAACGATGCCAGTGGTCTTCACTCGGGTCCTCAGGATGTCCTGCTCTGTCGGCTGGTAGTCTGCCGCACCAATCCGATCTAGGCTGTCTAGGTAGCTGCACACACACACACACACACCAAGGACAGAGTGTTAGAGCAGTGTGTAAGTCACCGGTGTTTGTCTACTGATGTGAACTGATGTGGTAATTATCCAAAGGCAAAATAATGCTTGCCCTGTCCAATGGGGAGAGCTTGGCAATAACACACTGCCTCAATTAGGGGTTTGATGGCTTCACATGGATGCAGTTGCGGTGCTGTAAGCATCAGAGTGTAAACCTAATGATACGGCCCAGGTGGGTGCAACAGCAAACACTGGATAACGTGCAGAAGATGACACCCACCCACTGGATAACTGCCATCAGTAATGATAATAAACGTTTTTCTTTACTGATCCCAGTGGGGAAATTCCATTTCCTCTTCCCCGCCACCCTCTGGGAGGTCAGAGGTCTGCTACAGAGCAGTGCCCATGGAGCTGGCGAGGACACTTCGGCAGGGTGGATCCAGGCTCACATGGGGTCTTGAACCTGGATGCTCGAGCCTGGATGCTCCCTATTGAAGTACTGTCTAACAAACGGCGGAAGAAGAGCTACAGCTGCAGCTGCGTTTTCTATTCACCTACATCCCTCTCTGACTGACAGCCTCAGTTTTGAAAGCGAGTGGAGACAGAGGTAATTATTTTTCCACGCCACGGCCATCGAGGCAGCGTTGGTATTCTGAGCCAAAGGAGGCGGCTTGACAGAGAGAGAGAGCCGAGTGGAAATACCGACACGCAGAGGAGACGAGCATGCGCACATCCATCCGTCCAGACAAATGGATGTAAAGTTGTTATGGATTGGCGAGAGTGTTGCAGCGGTGCATCTAAATGGATGCTGAGTGGCTTCCAAGAGAATGAGAGAGAGAGAGAGGAGAGAAAGAGAGAGAGAGAGAGAGAGAGAGTTATTGGGCTGAGGGCAGCAAGAAGTAGTTGGCACGTACTGTACACACACACACACACACACACACACACACACACAGTGGTTCAGTGATAAAGCTAAAATATTGATTGGATAGAGAAAGGAATCTGGGTGAGAGTTTGGTTTGGGAAGTGAGTAGACAGGGAGAGAGGAAAGGGGAGGGAGAGAGAGGGGGGGGGGGGGGGGGCTTGACATTGATTGGACATTGAGAGGGGTAATTCCAGGATTTGAGGGTTTGGAGGAGAAGGAGAGAGAGATTGATGAGAGTGATGGACAGAGCGATAGATTTACAGTCTCTCTGGGCTGGTGTGGGAGGCTGAAGGGCTGAGAAGTAGACCCGCAGAAAGACAGAAAGTCTGAGTGGGTCTCACCATCAGGAGAGCTAGATATCATACACACATAGCTCAATGTTTTTTTTCTGTTCAATTTCAATAGTTTTCATTCTTTTTCTCAGGGTAAATGAGCTCTATCTTTCTTTGACTTTGAAGATTTGGCTGCCACTGGTTTGTAAGCCATTGGCTCATGATACACTGGTAGGTATTATTATTAGGTATTAGCCAGATGGGCCACTAGGATCTTATGGTTAGTAGATGACATACATTGGTCTAAGTGTGCACAAGTTAGTTCCTTCTTCTATGTGCCAGGCATTATAAAATGCAGGCTGTGTACTCTTTGGAGCCGTCTGCTAGGAAGCTTTTGAATGTCGCAATTATATTTGACTAATGAGATCTCTCTGTCTTCTCTCTCTCTCTCTGTCTCTTTCTTGTCAATCTTGCCAAAAAACTTGAAAAAACAAGTGGGCTGCCCTTGGACATTTGACAGAGAAGGAAAGCTCAGTCCAACTGCCCGTCACTGTTGGGTCTTATGGATGTGACTGACGATCATGACGTCGACTACCAGTGGAGGTGGAACCCTATCAAAATACCAACTGTCTGATTCCACCCTGCAGTGACTTCTCAGAGAAATGTTTTTTGACACGAACTAGCACTACCACAAACGCTAACGTTAGGCTATGTATGTAACTCCCGTCCCCTGAAGGTGGGGCAGGAGATACAACACACACAGCAATGAGGAATCGCCCTTAATCATGTCAGGACAGGCCAATGACTGGTGACTGCTTGGTGTGACCCGTCTGTTCAGATGGCACACAGTCCAGAAATGCTGCATTTGTCTTGCTCCTCATCCTGATATCGCTCTTCATGGGGCAACCGAGAGCCGACTGAGAGTGTGTGTCACTTGCTGATGTACAATATTATGGAACATCACTGAGAGTGTGTGAGAGACAAAAGAGAGAGAAATCTGAGAGACAGTTGTTGAGATGATAATGGCAATGTGTGTATGTGTGTGTGTGTTTCCAGTATAGAAAGCAACAGAGTTCTGCTGACCGCTGTGATATTCAACACCACTCTGTCAACATTCCTTGTCAACACATACACACGCACTCACACACACACACACACACACACACACACACACACACACACACACACACACACACACACACATAAAATGTCTCTGTCCCTCCGTCTTTCACACACAACACACACGTGTAGCCTACAGTATTGTAAATGTGTGAAATGAATGATTGCATTGACTAGTGATTAACATCATCTAAATGGGCTAGTGCTGATAAAACCATGGGTTGATGCCAAAGAGACAGAGAGAGAGAGAGAGAGAGAGAGAGAGAGAGAGAGAGAGAGAGAGAGTTGGCAGGGAGTCCTGGCAGTGGAATAAGAACTGTGCCCAATGCCAATACCCAGGATATAAGAGAAGCAAGGGAATGGAAGGTGTGTGTGTGTGTGTGTGTGTATGTGTGTGTTTGTGTGTTAAGTGTGGGGAGAGACTAAAGAATCTATACAGGCAGAGGAGAGGCAGGTACTGACAGTGAGAGAGAGAGAGAGAGAGAGAGAGAGAGCTAGAGAGAGAGAAAAGAGAGATAGGCAGGCAGGTAGGTGGGTGCCATGTTGTAGTTCAGTCACATTGATCACTAATTAACACCAGTGCAATGACCATACATTAGCATATTACATTGGCATCTGGCTCACTATGGCTGTAAAACCATCAGTCAAGGGCCACAAATTATAATAGTCGGCCATGGCTGTTTTCCCCATACAGTATACATACAGTATACAGTATATGCAAGTATATCCATGTATGTCCTGTTTTGACAACTCAAATATGTGTATATTGAATGTACCAATACATTTTTAACCAATTTATGTGTTTGTAACAGGTGCTAATTGGCTTTTAGATGGTTAGGCGTCTCATCACAGTGATGTTTTGTTCCATATTCAGAGCCAACACTTATCATAACCCGACCAAAACTCCTCTAACAACGGCTCTGAATCTATTAGACAGACATTGATGAATTAATTAACACAGGGAAGAAGAAGAAAAACAGCAAATAACTAGTAAGTATCACACCAGCAGCGTACACACTCTGGATTCCCAAGGCATGTATTTTTAAATCAAAGCCACATCGACCAGATGACAACATCTACTTTGTATTAATGTTCGCCTTGACTTTTAAATATTATGTTGTCAGCGGTCTATAAAATGGTAAAAATGAATAACTTAACTGTACTCTGCCAGTACCATGACAGACTGTGTGTGTCTAATAAACTCTACAGCCGCAGTAGCGCCCACTATTTCCTGGTAGGACGCTCAATAATGTTCAATCATCTAATGTAATGCACAATGCAAAATCAATATCTGTAGTCTAGAATGCAGTTATGCTATTTTGACATTCGACTGCCATTAAACTTCAATCAGTTCAAAACTATGTAGTATGCTCAAAATACCTGCTATTAGTAGGTACTATGCCCTTCCTCTGTGTGTATTTAACACTGCATCTTTTCAAGGTAATACACCAAAATGGATGCCATGCTCTTGTCCAATATACAGTTGGTCTATAGCTACATACTACGGATGATGTAATGGCGTATATGTGTTCATACAGGGTGTGAATTTGTGTGTGTGTGCATGTGTGAGCGTGCACAAACTCCTGCATCTTTCTATAGCCATGCATTTATTTTCTTGATGGAGGACGTGTGTGTGTGTGTGTGTGTGTGTGTGTGTTCTTACCAGCATGTTACGGCAGGCAAGGGATGTAAATAGCAGATGCAGAGTGTATGTGTATTGTGGTAAATAGGTCAGTACATGCAGGGCATTTGAAGAGAGAGAGAAAAGATAGATAGAGACAGAGGGAGAGAGAGAGAGGGAGAGAGAGAGAGAGAGGGAGGCTTCAGGCACTACATGCTACTCTTAGAATAGAACTATCTGCTTTCTGTGCAATACAAACACACATTACATGTGTGTGCGCTCACACACACACACACACATCACACACACACACACACACACACACACACACACACATCACACACACCCTTACATTCATTTCCTAGCCTTTACACTAACCGTAACCCTCTCCACTAAATGCCGAACCTTTAACCTAACCTTAACCTCTTAAACAAAAACATCTTAACTTAGGAGAAATCTCATCATCTCTCCACACACACACACACACACACACACACACACACAATAATACAGACTAGATGTGGCCTGATCATGTGACATCTGTCCTATCAGTTCATTGGTCGGTTGGCCTGTTCCGCTCCACAGGCCACAACATAATAGGAAGTACGCATCAATCTTTAATGTTGTGACATTTAACACGGACACACACACACACACACACACACACTTACACTCACTCTCTCTCTCACACACACACACACACACACACACGCACGCACACGCACACGCACACGCAGAGCGGATGTTGTTGTTCGAGTTAATTGAGTACATGTAAATGTTGATAGGAATATGTTTTCTAAGCCCCCCCCCCCAGGATAGATGGCTACCTCACTCACTCTGTCTCTCCGTTTCTTTCTGTCTCCCTCTCACCATTTTTTTCCTCCCGTCTAACTCGCTTGCCCTCTTCCTTACTTTCTTCAATCTCATCTGTCTCCCATTCTGTATCATTTAATCATTTTGATACGTTTTGTTTGTCTGTCTCTTTCTTTCAATTCCCAGTCTTTGTCTCTCACTTCCCTTTCTCTCAATTCTGACTCTCTGCCTCTTCTCTGTCTCTCTCTTCTCCCTTTTCTGCTGCTTTATCTGCCTCTCTGTCTGCATTACCTGTGCCTCTATAGGCCTACTCACATAGAGGCTGGACTCGGCAGGAAAACACGGCACGCTACACCTCACTTGTAGCTTTCCATCCAAATCATGCATTTGTTGTGACACTCATCTATAGATCTGCTTTGTATTCATTTTAGCCTGTTGTGATGTTAGGGATATCTAACACATCCTGCTGCCTGTGCTGTCAGCACATTTCAGAATGGTAAGAATGTCAAACTGCAATGCTGTCAGGCATTAAGAGAGACTGTTCACTGTGCCCAGGTGATGTAGTGGGAAATAAAAAGGTGGCAAACTGCTGTAGACTTCCGGCTGGTGATCAACATATGGCAACCAGTACAAAGACAAATCAGTTATATTTCCATTTATTTCTTTTAAAGGCTCTATTATCTTCTGGGTTACATCAGTTTGATGCTATTTACTGTGATGCATACTATGAATTTTACATCAGAGAGATTTATGTCAGCCTAAAAAAGCGGATAAACTGTATCCCCTATATAAAAAGTTAAACCCTCCATTACATCCCTCACCCAGTAAGATTGGTATATAGTGTGTGTAACACTCACAGCAATGCAAATGAACGACTCTCTCCATCAGTCTGTTTCAATTTTTCTTTATGTCCCTCTCTGTAATTCCACTAGATGTATGGAGCACAATTCAACTCGGCAACACCCACAAACATGGCACTCCAGGGTAATAACTCCAGTGCAATCCAGTCCATCATGCTCTCTCTCTTTATTTCACCGCCCATTCAACCCCCCCCCCCCCAACGGACTCTCCCTGCCTCTCTCACACTCTCCCTGTGTTTCTCTTGCTGTCTCCCCCCCCTCCCCCACCCCCACACACACACATGCACTCAGTATAAATGAGGCCTGCGGTGCTTTTAATGGTGATTGACTGCGTGTCATAATAGCTAGTGTATGATTGCAGTCACAAGATTATAAATAAATCCAGCTATTGGTGTGTGTGTGGGGGGAGGGGAAGGGGGGGGGGGGGGGGGGGGGGGGGGGGACTAATGACTGTTGTATTGATTTGGATCGAGAAACTCTGGACTCAGCGAGGCAGTGGGGATACACACACACACACACACAAACACACACACACACACACACACACACACACACACACACACACTTACTATTGCGCTGAGTCAGTGAATTGGTGCTTCTGGGGGTGGTATACAAACACATACACATACACACACACCCTACTTTCCTTGTACACACTCTACTCCCTCCGACTACAGTAAACACACATCCATACCACGCCCTTAAACTCTGTTTACCCACCATTTTATTTCTACAACAAAGTTTACCCACCTTTTTTATGTTGACATGAATCTCTGTCATACATGATAGTTTACATAATACTAAGTAGAATCAAAGAAATTATGTAAGTTAGGAGGAGAAGGATAACTTATTTTAACAGACAACAGGCTAAATAAATGCTTTTCTGAGATTATTGTTTGTTAGTGTGGTTGTTTGTTTAATGATGATCACCAGCTGGAGGTCATAATTCCCTCACCTTTATATCTACTACTATATCACTGCAGACAACACACACACACACACACACAGACACCTGAAACACCACAGAGACGTACTACTGCGCGGAGTCGTTGAGCTGGTACTCGCGGGCGCGGCTGAAGCACTCCTGGATGCCCGAGTCGGACCACAGGCGCATCATGGCGGAGAGCAGCTCGGGGGAGTAGGGCTCCGTGTCTTCCATGCGGCTGACCACATCACACACCATCTTAGCATCCGCCTGCAGGGGGACAGAGGAGGGGAGAAAGCCAGGAGGTTAGTATCGATGCAGCGCTCGGTGGCTAAAGCTTTCAGAGCTTCTAGCAAGGGCAGAAGGTGGAAGGAATGGAAATAAATACCTGGAACATGTTTATCATGTGTAAAACCAAATGTGGAAACGATGAATCAAGGTATCACAACTAATATATTAATGTTTACAAATGCTACACATAGCACCTTTAACATGTCAAAAAAACAATAATTTAGAGTGGAGGTGAGGATGGGATGGAGGGAAGAGGGAGATGAGGAGGAGGAGAGATAAGAGAGCACAGTCAGAGGGATGAGAGCATTTTGAGATTTGAGGCCGGCCTATCTCCCCTTTGGTCCGTTTATTCCGTATGTGAAGAGAATGATTCATAAAAGCATCGTCTGAATTCCCCGCTGATGTGTCACCGCAAAGCCCAAAGAGTCGGGACGGATGCAACAACAACACAGACAACAGCTCAGCTACTGCGGCCTGTGCGGAGTTCAAAGTCCATTTTAATGTCATCATACTGCGATGAGGACGAACCTTCAGCGAGACACTTGACATTTAGACTCACTGAATGACCGCTTAAGAACTGCGGAGACGAAGTTAAACAGAATAAAAAGGACTGTGAAGCGGTAAATGATATTCTCAGAAAGCGCTGCGGTGGGGTTTGTACAGGTATAACAATATAACACCAAATCATGAGTTACCAGCGTCGGGTTTGAAACCAGTTTATAAAAAATTCCCCCATCTCTCTCCTGAGCTCTTATCGATTTCTCCTCCAAGCACTTTGCTCTGACATGATCGTTCTCGCTCGCAGTCGCATTGCGAGGGCGCTAAGACCCCGACCTTTGCACTCCTTCTTTTGGGTTTGCTCGCGCTGTTGGTGATCTAGGAATCTCATTACAAGTCGGTCCGGATAAGCGCTAAATGCCTAAATCGCCTCAATAACGCCTGAGTCAGCGGGAAGATGGAAGTACACCCTCTGTGCAACACAGAAGCATTAAAACATAGGAGGTACAACCTTTTACAACATGCAAGGTCAATCAGTGTAACAGGATAGCACCAAAATATCTTCTACTAGTGTGTCCAAACAGTTTCAAACTATTTCTAGCAATGCGATATATAGGATGGAGCTCACTGTGGCCTCAGAAATCCCTGAGTCAGCAAGGAGATAAAAAAAACAACGTAAACACTGTATTGCATCTGTGTAACTCAATCACACAAGCAAATTCAAACTAGGGCAATATATGTAACAGTATAGCAGCCGCACTATTTCCATCGCTGAAATACTATATCACCAGTCCTTATGTCATACAAAATTAAATCATTTTTTTACCAATGAAACAGTATAGTGTCAGGATGTGTGTGTGTGTGTGTGTTTTCCTTACTGTAATACTAGCCAGACATTATAATTAGATTGCAGAGCACTCAGGGTGAAATTACAATAACTGAAGGCATGATCTGTTCGAGTTTCCCAGACATTATCAACACGGGATACAGTGATAGCATGACGATAACAAGAGATCACTTTTGTCCTCCAGACGTTATTAATAGAGGGCAGAGCAAACCGATTGAGATGTGGATAATGATACACATCCCCCTTATGTTTTTAACAATCAGTACTGAACACATGACCTGCTTTGGTCCATCGAGACATGATTTTATTGCAGAGGAATCAGGAAGAGATGTTGATAACAGATTACATGACCAATATTGTTTTTCGATGGAGCATGCTTGCGCTTTTTCAGCAGCACTCGGATTAAAACTCACCCAATCACACCAGTGGCGTAATTGTGTCTAAAACATCATCATCTTGAGACAAGTCTCAAGTCAAGTCACAAGTCTGTCAGGGCAAGTCAAGTCAAGGGCAAGCACCAGTTCATGTTTTTTTTTTTTAGTTTTCCTTTCAAAGCTTTTTTTTTATTCTATTCTTTTTCTTTGCTGCATACCTGGCTAGAACATGACATTAGACAGTGGATAACACCATGATAGCAGTGATCCCATGTACAGAGATGGAGTGAGCGGATTATTTTTCCAGCTGGGTTCTAATGCTACTGTCCCTTGCAGTTTCAGGGCTTTAATTTTGCTGGTTAATTTGATGCCCACTCACTGGGTTCAAACACAAGGCAGAGTCTACTTGAGGTCGGATGAGGTTGGGATATGATTGGCATGCTTGATGACTGATGATATGTGGTTTCGATAATGAATGTCCCGCATCACAAACAAACTGAACAAAAGATGAAAAATGCATCACACACATTCACAAATGGGAGTTGCCCAGTGCAAGCGGTCTGTCCTCAACACAACCCCATTTCATTTCTTGAAATAAGTCACCAAGGTGCTGCGCTCACCTCACTTCCTTTTAGAAACGTTCAATAAGCAAATGAAGGCAACAGAAACTCCAGCAAAGTGACTTCACGAACATTGCTTCCTGGCGAAATGCAGTTCAAGAAGTAACAGCTGAGTAACTGGAGGCTTACAAAAGGCTCCTTGACCCTCTGAAGTCAGAGACAGGGTGAGACAGGAACATAGGATGCTATGATCGCTGCTTGATTGATTGTTCCTGAACTTATATAGAGTGATAATAGTTTATATACTGTATATGGACTACAGGATGACAATGGAAACATAGGGAAACTTCTTCTTTGTTTCTTTCTTTCTCTCTTTATTCTTTCTTTCCTGCTGTCACTATCCTCTTCCATCCTTTTCCACTTTTCCTACTCTCCTTTCGCTCCATGGTTTCTTCCTTTTCCTTACCTCTCTATCTATGTTTTCTTTCCTTTTCTCCCTCCTTTCTCTCCTTTCCATCTGTCTGTACCAAGACAAATCATGGAGCCCTCCCCCCCAGCTCACTCCCACTTTCTTCCCCCTAAACCAGTAGAAATCCTAAACTCTAACTGTTCTCCATTGTGTCCAGTGTTGACCTGTGAACCTGTACATGTATACTGTATATGGCACAGCTGCAGCTGGTCTCCTGTCTGTCTGTGTTGTTCATGTCGGTCGGTGCACCCCAGTTGTTACAGTTGTAAATGACACAGCGGATCATCATCATCCTTTTCCCTCAGGCTGCCACCTCTCCGTCCTCATCTAGTTATCCTGTTCAGTGTTTTGTTTCTTTCTAACCATCCCTCCATCCTCATCTCTCCATTAAATTGTTGTCGGTCTAATCTATCTGACCTCCATCTGCCCTCCTCCCTCTACGCCGCTCTTTTATCTCCTCCGCCTCTCCATCCCTCTGTCCTCATCGCCGTGTTTCTTTTGCTCTTCTCTGTTTCGTCCTCCGCTGGCATCGCGTTTCTCCCTCCTTCCTTCCCTCCTTCTCCCTTTCTTTCCGCTCCTCTCTCTCTCCTTTTATTCCTCTTATTTAATACCTATCCACTCTGTTCCCTCGCTACATCGTCCTCACCTCTGCCTTTATTGCCTATCGCTCTGTCCTTCACTCTCCTATCACCACCCATCTCAATCTCTCTATTTTTGTTTTCTCCTCCTCCCTATCTCCTTTCTCACCCTGTCCCTCCTTCTCTCTTTCAATCAGCGATCTCCTCCTTCCTTTTGTAACTCTCAATCTGTTCTCCCTCTCTCTATCTCTCTCCACTCCTCCCTCTCTCACCTCTATGAGAGTGACCTGAGCTTCACTGTCTTCAGTTGTGTTAAGTCAGTTTTATCTCTGTCACCAATGTGTGTGTGTGTGTGCATATGAGAACATGTGCCAAGTGTGTATCTACATTTGTCCCATATATTTGTCTGTATTGATTTATGTGTGTGTGTGTGTGTGTGTGTGTGTGTGTGTGTGTATGAGTGTGTTTATATGTGCATATCAGGCTTCCTTCTGGACTAAAGGGCTCTATCCAGGGGAAGCGTGTGTGGGACCAGAAGCTGCAGTGCCACCACACACACACACACACACACACACACACACACACACACACACACACACACACATACACACATATGCAAGCAACGCCCCGCTTCACTTTCATCCAGTTCAGCACATTCCCACCTGGGAGAGTGTCGCCTGCCCTCGTTCTCCAGGTTAGGTCTCACCAGCCTGCTTCTCTGACCTCTGGCTGACCACCAGCCCCAAAATAATGCAGCCTGATGACATTCTCCAAACACAGGCACAAACACATAGTTCCAGCTCTCCATTCTGGCATGATCCTTGCCAGTGGGAGTTGAGCTAAAGGTGCATAAAAGCGTATAAATCGTATAACAACCTGAACAAAGAAAAAAAAAAAAAAATGAATGTGGATATGTATGAATGTTCAGGGTGTTGCTGAAAAAGAGCATTCATACTAGGCAAACCGTCCCTGGATGAATAAATAAAACATAACGGAATATTTATTTCAGATGCTGAAACCAAACACGTCCTGAATACGTCTCAAAGTGTCTTAAATTATATTACTTGAACTCAGTGCCTTAAAATGACATTGTAAGTCTTAAATTCAGTTCTAGTGGTTTTAAAAATGTATTTTTTTGGTGCGGTGAGGCAAAATCAGGGGAGAAATATGACCTATATTTTCCAAATTGATCCCGTATTTCATTCCAACTGCCATTAATAAGCTGTTAAAATAGTCTTACATTTTTAAGTTTAATTCTACCTTACTGCCTTGTATGGATTTCATACTAAGTGGATAAACAACCACTGCTTCCTATGATGTCATACTCTCTTCCTTCTCTTTCTCTCGTAGTGGGCATCTGATTACTGGCAGAGCAAAGGTCAAAGGCCGCGACCTACGACTGACTCTCCCTCTTTATTTATCTCTCTATTAGTCTCTTGATTCTTTTCTATGTACTGTCCTCTCTGTATCTTTTCTATGTCACTATGTGAAAAGGAAAACATCTAAAATATCACACACTGCCTGCTCAGCCGCACAGAGAAAGAGAGGAAAAACAGAGAGGAAGAGTGTGGGAGAGAAACAGGAAGAGAGAGAGAGAGAGAGAGAGAGATAGGAATTCAGGAAACCCCATCCCCGACACACACACACACACACACACACACGCACACAGGTACAAAAGAAATAGACAGAGAGCATCCTGTCCCAGTCATTTATGCTAAATTGTCAACCAGCCTTAATCAATTCCTGAAAAATGTCAAATGTAAATATAGGCTAAATGATTCTGCATGACACCAAGCATGTTAATACTGATGATGTCATCCTGCCACAGATAGTGCAGCTGTTTCTGTTGCTTGATGGAAAAAGACAAAGACGGATTTCCCTCCAATTAACACTGTAGCATGGATGAGGAGGAGGAGGAGGAGGGCTGGTATTATGTCTGCAGGGGCAATCGGACCCCTCCCCCCTCGTCAGAGTGACCTTTAAAATCTCTAAACTCTGCTGGACACACACACACACACACACACACAATGAGAGGGCGTTGGCATGCAACAGTTTCTTCGTGAGGGAAGGAGTGATTATAAACTAGTATGTGCGTGTGTATGTGTGTGCGTGATTGTGTGTGTGTCAGGATTTGGGATTTTTCATTAGTTTAGATTTTTATTTAGCTTTCATTTTCAATTTAGTTTTAGTACAAGTAGACAAGATAATTTTAGTTTTCAGTTTATGATTTTGAACACCTAGTTTTTGCCTTGGTTTCAGTTTATGATGACAACTTTGGTGTGTGTGTGTGTGTATGTGTGTGTGTGTGTGTGTGTGTGTGTGTGTGTTTCTATCTTTATAGCCTAATGACAGACTTGATCTGTGTGCCTGCTCTACATCTCCGCCTGGACACTGAATAGGCAATCACTGTATCATCCCTTGGCTCATTCCTCCCACCTTCTCTCCATCTGCTCCTTTCTCTCCTTCCTCCCCTCTGTCCCTTCGTTCAATAGCCAATCAGAGCGCCGCTTCCTGCTTTCGCTTCAGCCCCTTTCACTTCTTCTCTCTTCTTCTCTCCGCTCAATAGCCAATCATCCCTCCGCACAGTGCATCCATCATGTGGCGATACCTGCCGCACTGTGCGTCCATCCAGCCAATCACAGTCATCCATTCATCCAACATTCCTTACATCCATTCGTCCATCCACATCTGTGTCATATAATGAGGAGGCTGAAGTGAGCACTAACATATAGCGAAGTAGTTAGAGTCTCACACACACACACACACACAGAGTGATGTGTGTGTACACAGTGTGACGTTCTATTTAGATCCCACACCATGACCAGGAATATCCCAGGTAAGAAATTCATTTACTCCCTGCTGCACATACACACATACCCACAGCCACCCCTCCCCGCCCACACACACACACACACACACACACACACACACACACACAAGCTCACCTACACACACACACACACACACAAGCACACCTACACACACACTGTGACCTTTATCGTTTAATGAGAACAGTGTTATTATGAAAGTCCTGCTTGTTGATGAAATATAACTCTTTTCCTCCCTCCCTCCCTCCCTCTCTCTCTCTCTCCATCTCCCTCCACCGACTAGGCTCAAATCCTGCTTAACAATCAGCTGAGGCGGCTCATTCACTCTTATTCCACATGACCTGTAACCAAACTAGCTGTGTTCACACTCAGCGCTAGACGAGACAAGAGAAAGCCTCATGACAGTCCGACTGAGGCTTCAAGGTGATTTCACATAAGGGTTTTTATCTATTTGTACTGCGTATAAAGGGTTGCATTTAATAATACAATATCAATTTGGGGGGAAAAACAGATCATATCATCACAAATGGGACTATCTTGGAAGCAAAGGTTTTCAGATAACCAATTTATGATCCAATTGCTAATAACATTTTGGAGGGGGTGCAAATTCACACAAACATGTTCACAATGCAGGAGGTGAATCCAGGTAAAAGCCATTATCCCTTACTGTTTTCCCTTATTACATCTCTACCAATCACAAAGGAGCAGATGGAGATAAAGAGAAGCAGACGAGTTAGAGAAGGATTTTGAAGCTTTCAGAAATCAGATGGGGACTCAATATCAGGAAGATGACCTGTATGTGTTTATAGGTCTTTATATACAGGACATGTTGTATATTTGACAGTCTGACTCCTTTTCAGTGGGTTAGCTATTAAAATCCAGTTGTCTCCCGCTTGCACAATGAACAAGGTGACTGACTGCCACTGGTGTTTTTCTATCAGCCCTTATCTCGCTCTCTCTCTCTCTCTCTCTCTCTCTCGACCTCCAACGCTCCATCTCCGCGTCAAGGGAGCTGAAACTGACAATGCTGAAACAAGACCAAAAGACAACAACATGTCTGATGGATGGGATTAATACAAGTCGACAGTCTAGTGTGTCTGTGTGTGAGAGAGAGAGAGAGAGAGAGAGAGAGAGAGAGGGTAAACATATTAAGACTACGGCTGTGTGGATTGTGGATTACGAGTTCGGTGTGTCAGTCAATTCATCAGATCGGCAGCGTTTTAGCTGTCACTAGAGACTTAGTCCCATTCACAATTCTTCAGCAGATAAAAGTTTGCACTTCCGATCGCTATGAACTTTTTGTCTTGTGCGGAAACAGTCAGTGACAGCCTGTGCTTTACTGGGCTGTATGCGATCACTTTGCCCTACGACAGCTTGGCTCGCAGCCTCGAATACTTTACTGCTGTCTCCCAAAAAACGGCAAAAAGTAGGAGGAGGAGAGAGAAGATGCCCGGCGACACAGACCGTGAGCCACATTCAAACCCATCGTGTCGCGAGTCCGTCGTACGCTCCCCGGCCCGCTGAGACGCCATGACGCCCCGAACATGTTCTCTCTCTCTCCATCTGTCGCTCCCTACGAGGCGCCAAGCCCACTGCAAGGGATTTGGTTTGATTTGATGTTAAATGTGCTTCGGTGAGGAGTGAAGCTCGGTTCCCAGCTTCCTCTCCGCTCCTCGCACTCTCTTCTCTCTGTCAGCAGGACAGACAATGCCTGATATGGAATGAGAGACACTGTGTATGTGTGTGTGTGTGTGTGTGTGTGTGTGTGTGTATGTGAGCCTTGGGTATGTATGACAGAAAGCGAGAGGAAGAAACAGAGAATGTGTGCGTATGAAAGTGTCAAAGTGAGCGTGTTTTGTGTGTGTGTGTGTGTGTGTGTGTGCGTGTGTGTGTGCGTATGTGTGTGTGCGTGTGTGTGTGCGTGTGCGTTTGTGTCCAGACAGAGTGTGTGCCAGCTATCCCAGTTTAAAGTGCTGGGCAGTGGGCCACAGACACACTTAAAACCCGCAGCCGTAGCCAAGGATACTGTCTAAACGGACATATTGGAAGGCACAGGGTCTGTATCTGAGTGTGTGTGAGTGTGTGTAAGTGTGTGTGTGTTTGAGTTTGTGTGTTCTTAATGAGTCGTCAAGGCCAGCACAGTGCACAAAATGCTCACTTTTTTTTTTTTAGCACAATCCCCTTTTGCCCTGACACTCACACACTCATACAGTAGACTCACACGCACACACACACACACACATATGAAGTTGTCAAGGTAACCGAGGAAATAACTACCTCTCATTTAACCTTTGCTCAGTCAAATAACTTTATTCTGTCTAGTGACGACACTTGACTTCATCCATCTGTACAATGTGTAAACAATAACAGAAAGACGTACAAATACCAAGTACCAGGTATGAACATTTTTTTTGAGTCATCACAAGTACCAACCTTAACACTGACCTTTATGGCTAGCAAAGTTTTTTATGTGTTATGTAAGCAGAGCCGATGTGAAGCAGAGGGCTTATTTTGCAATAATGGCCGACTCGCTGTACATTATCTCCCTTATCTCCTTACACAGCTGCTTACCAAAGACATTCATCATTCCACATGAAATATTGATTTTAAATGATTTTATTACAAGCTAAAGTCGTTTAGGACTGTCTGCAGTAAGCAAGCAGTAACGTCTTTACGGTTCAAGGTATCAATTTGAGCTAATTTGATTAGAAATCAGCAATATAGACGGGACTTCTTGACTGCAAAGTGATATGATTAGATGTGAAACAGACTCAGGAGGAATTCATTGGCCGACCAGAATCGAGCGTTCAGCAAAGCCCTGTAATACACATCAATCAATAGAAAATCTCTGTTCTTTCTCACTCTGACATTCTCTCTCCGTCTGCCTTTTTGGTGTACTCAGTTTTCCTGTTATCATTACTGGTGTGCACTGTGTGTGTGTGTGTGTGTGTGTTTTGCATAGGTGTGTGTGGGAGATGATGGGAGTTTTTAATGTACTTTAAGCTACCTTTTTCTCTCTGTCTTGTTGTGATACAGTATGTTGCATTAAAGAGCAAACGCCTCTCTCTCTGACCCTGTCTTTCTCTCTGTCACACACACACACACACACACACACTGTTTGAGCAGTGACAACAGGTCACACGTCACACACTCTGCTGTTGATTGACTGGAACGCATCCAAATTATAATAGTCTATAACCTGTAGGCTTTTTTTCAAGAACAGCAACACATTTACATATGCTTGTCAAGCTCCCACACAAACACACACACACACACACACAGAAAACCTTCAAATACATTCCTGTGTGTGTGTCTTTGTTGATGGCATCACAGCGTGCGTCAGCCAATCAGATTCCTTGGAGAAAAACATGACTGGCATTCTCGATCAACACCCTGTTCTCACTCGCCTTTCTTTCTCTGACCCCCCCCCCCCCCTCCTTTCCTCTCCTATTTTCAGATTTGACCTCACTCTTTCAATCATCTTCTCTGTCCTTCTTGTCAATCACCCCCCCCCTCTCTTTCTCTCTCTCTTCCTGTCATAATATAAGTCTAACTTCTTTCACTCGCCCTCCGAGCATATCATGACGTCATTGTAATCCAATGGCTTGCGAAAAAGACACAAACACACACACACACACACACACACACACACACACACACACACACACACTCAGACAAGACAGAATGTGAGTGTGACTCTACAGACATATACACTCGCTCTGTTTATCTCCATTCTCCGTCCCCACCTCCCTTCGTTCTCCCATTCCTCTTCTTTATTATTTCACTTCATTACCATCTCTCTTCTCTTATCTTCTCTCCTCCTCAGTCTGCTGGCACGCCCCACCCTCTCTCTCTCTCTCTCTCTCTCTCTCTCTCACCCCTCTCTTTCATTCTCTCTCACCTCTCTTTCTCGCACTCCTCCGCATCATGTGACTCTCAGCTGCAGTTGCTATGGTTACCAGCCTCGTTTCCCAGGAATGCAATCTTGGCTCTAATGCTCGCTCTCTCTCTCTCTCATTCTGTCTCTCTCGCTCTCTCCTTGCCCTTCCCATCCATTCTGCCGCACCCTCCTCCTCCTCCTCCTCTTTCAGCCTCCTCCTTTCTATTCCTTCATCTATCTGTCCATCCCTTCCTCCTTTAACCTCTCTCCTCTCCAGCTCTGCTTTCATCTCCTCCTTCTATCTTCCTCTCATTAAAGTATGAAGAGTTGATGATATCAAAGAAGATACAGTATTAGAAAGGCTGCTTCAACTCTCAATTCAATTCAATTCAATTTGCTTTATTGACATGGATCAGTATTGCCAAAACATCTGAATGCTTTGAGGTACACACTCTCTCTCTCTCTCTCCCTCCCTCTCTCTCTCACTCTGTGGCAGTTGTTGAATAATTGAAGTGATGAAATATTTAATTGTTGTTCAGCCCTCCTGCAGACTGCCCCAATGGAGCCCTACCGCACGTGTGTGTGTGTCTGTGTGTGTATGTGTGTGTGTGGTCCACGCCTCGCTCCAGTGGAGCTTCCGTTACCACCCTCACAGGGCGTCCTGCGACCGCACCCAATACCACACACACACACACACACACACACACACACACACACACAGAGAGGACAGAGGCAGCGGATGTGGGGGGAATGTATGTACTGTTATATGAGTGGATCGTTCAAATACACTTAGTCAATAACACCCGGAGAGCGCTGTAAAAAATCAATCCGACTGTCCCCACCTCAACCCAGAGAGAGAGCAAGAGGGAGGGAGAGGGAGAGAGAGAGAGAGAGAGAGAGAGAGAAAGAGTCGAAGGGAGGGAGAAATAGAGGGGAAGAAAGACAGTGTCTATGTGCAAAAGGTGCATGCAGAAGCGTGCATGCGTTCTGATTTGTGCTCGTATGCGGAGATGCAGTACAGTATATTCATGTGGCTGTGCCTAAGCCAGCTAGTCTCCATCCATTGTGTGGAGCACAATACTGTACTTACAGGCCTGCAAAACAGGAACAAATCCCAACACCAAATGGTGGATGTGCACCCTGCTCCATAAGCATGTGGTTAGACACACCATTTGATGTTCTGCTCTAGTCTGTCATTACGTTACATATGAAATACCACAACTATCATGTTAAAGTTCAGACTGTC